>NC_081183.1:60543976-60607255 GCF_029867415.1 Vicia villosa | reverse complement strand
CAATTATTCGAATTGCCACACACCAAGTATGGTTATTCAAACGATTGAAAAATAAGATGGATTGAGTGCCCACCCTCTGTTTACGGTGATTTCTGGTAAACAACCGCTAGTCCTCCAAACTATAAAGTATACTTTGGTTACTCGCAGGATCGACTAGATTGATCCTAGGACATAGTCAAACAATTGTCTTTCGATATGATTTGATTCATGCTTGTTTGTTCTGGCTTCGAGAAAACTTGTTTATGATATGATCATGTGAATGTTTACTTAAAAACAACACTTGTTATACACATAAGTATGTCTTTCAACGAAGAAATATAAATAAAGGCATATAAACTGCAGAAATGTAAAAGTGCAGGAATGTAACGTGCAAGAATGTAAAATGCAGAAATATAAGGTGCTTCGAAATGAAAGTTAGACGAAATAAAGAAGTGAAGGAATATAAATAACAGGAAGCAAATGAAAGCAGTAATAATGAAAAGATGCTTGAATAAAGAAAAATACAAATGTATTAAACTGTTGTTGGTGTCATACGTACATTTCTCAGCGAACTCGTTCTCTAAACACTTGATACTTGAGTGGTTTATGAGTGATTTGTACAAAATGAACACCCGGAATCCTAACATTAAGACCCTTATTTATACTAAATTCGACCCTAACGGTCCTACACTAATCTGATGCCACGTTGCTGTTAGGAGTAAATTAATGGTAAATTCATGTGTTAATATAAGTGATTTCTTCTCTAAACCAATGCAAAAATGTGATGAATCCATAGGTTTTCATTAAGAATTGAACTGAATAAGTTTAGTTCGTGCGTAAAGCAAATCGAATCACTTGTGGGTGTTATTGTTGCAGGTTTTGAGCTGAATAAGAACTTAAGAAGAACATGAGGAGGAAAGAAAGCTGGAAGTCTCAAAGGCTGAAGAAAAAGATGGAAAGTACAAAGGGCGCGCCGCGAGAGTTCCTAGGCGCGCCGCGAAAATACTTCTGTTTGAGGGGCGCGCCGCGCCAGCCCGTTGCCGCGCCGCGGCCTCGGCGTTAAAAGCCCAAAAGTTCTGTTTTAAAGCCCTAGTTTCCAAGTGGTTAGATATACTTTTTGGGAGCGAAATTAGGAGAGCAATCTGATTCTGAAGCTGAGAATAACAATAGAAGGTGGATTCTTTACCAATTGAAGGCATTCTATTGATGAAGATGAATTCCTCCATTGATTCTTGTATGTTCTTCATGTCTATGGAGAGCTAAATCCCTCTTGTTGAGTCTAAGGTAGTAGTTAACCTATGAATATACATTACCATTGATTAATTCCTGTGAACAATTGTTTGAATTCATTATCAATAAGAAATCTTGTTTTTATTCTTAAATTATCGTTGAATCTTTGATCGAAAGAAAGGATTTAACTTTTGCCCTAGGTTACTATATTGATTCAATTGCAATTTGCAGAGATGGAATTGTAATTGGGTTTTCATAATTATCGTTCTTAATTACTATTATCGTTATTGTGATTTGGAGAGATCGAATCTCATGCCGGTAAAAGTTATCTAATTTGATTTGCAGACATGGAATCTTATTTGAGGATAAGTGAAGATAATGATTCAACGGATTGTTCTATTGTGAATTAATTGATAATTGTATAGGATTAGGTTGATGAACCCTAAAGACTCAACATCTTTCTTTATTTGTTAACACAAAGTCCTTTACTTGCTTTTATTTTATTATTTGCTTTTGATATTATTATTAGTATAAAACAAACCAAACCAAATTTCTTAACTCAAAATAAACAACTATAGAACGGCAGTGATATTAACCAATCCCTGTGGATACGATATATTACAGAAAATATTTACCCACAAATACTTTCAACAAATTGGCGCCGTTGCCGGGGATTGGTGTCAATATTGCACGCATTGCAATAGTCGTATTATTTTGAGTTATTTACTTAATTTTAGATTTTTTTGTTTATTTACTTAATTTTAGATTTTTTGTTTAGTTACTTAATTTTAGAATTTTAGTTTAGTCCCTTTATTTTAGGATTTTAGTTTAATTCCTTTATTTTAGATTTTTAGTTTAGTTCCTTTATTTTAGAATTTTAGTTTATTTCCTTTATTTTAGATTTTTAGTTTAGTTCCTTTATTTTAGAATTTTAGTTAGTTAGTTTATTTTAGATTTTGTTATTTCAATAATCTTTTAATTTTTATTTTTATTTCTTTTAATTTTATTTTTATTATTATTATTTTTTATCCTGTTATTTCACTTGTTTGCTAGTTTTGTAGAATTTTCTTTGTCGACATGTTCGACCCAAATATAAATGCTGCGATTCATGCTCAAAACGAGATCCTATTTCAACAAATGGAGTATCTCCTTCAAAGTGTGTCACAGTTCACACCTCAAGCTAATGAGTTTCATGATATCGGATGGTACACACCGGAAGATATGATGGAGTATCATATAGCTGACCATGAATATCAACAACAAGCCTTTCAACCGTACACTCAACCGTCGGCACAACAACAAGGTTATCAAAGTGGACCCTCTGAGTTAGAGGAGACCATGAATCAGTTCATGCAAATGTCAATGACAAATCAACAACAAGGGCTTTCACATTATAATCAAGGTTATCAAAGTGGACCCTCGGAGTTAGAGGAAACCATGAATCAATTCATGCAATTCTCTTTATCCATTCAACAAAACCGGGAAACGCAAGATGTTCAATTTACCAAATTCTTCACCGAGCAAAATGTAAGTCAGGCTTCAACTTTTCAAAATCCTATGACGTGTGTAGAAACCTGCAATGCGACCTCTATAAGGAGTGTAAAAGTGATTGATGAGGAAGTTGATGACAAAGAAGATGTTGTTGAAAAGGATAATATAGAGCATTTAAACATCAAGAAAAATATAGAAGTTGAGTATGAGCCCTCAATGAAGCTACCTTATCCAAGACCTCCTAAAAAAGTAGATGATGTGTTAGTCGAAGGAACAAAAAAGGAGGATATAATCAAAGAAGTTGTGAATGAGTTAGAAACTTCAAAAGTTGAAACTTTTTCAAAGGAAAATATGGTGGACTTAGAGTTGAAGAAGAGTAGTAATGCAAATGAGCATAAACTCTCATTGGAATTACTTCCTCCACAAGTTCCTAATAAAGAAGGGAAGGAGAGTCATTGCTTCCGACCAATGGAAATGTTTAGCCGTTTGCAAATCACCATCCCATCTTTAGAAGGTTTAAAGTTAAAGCCAAAATTTGTCAAATTCATCAAGGATAGGTTCTCACCGACGAAGAAATTAACGGATAAGGAGGTTATCTCTCTTGAGGAGAGGAAAAAACAAATGAAGGAAGAGAGATCGCGAGTTGAAGTGGTAAGAATTAAGGATGAAGAAACCAAACAAGCAAACATGAAATACTTTTGGGGCTTCACATTGGTAAGAAAAGTGCCAAGAAAACGAGACAATGGTTGATGATTCAACCATGAACCGTCGAGCCATGCGACGTTAAGCGAAGCGCTTCGTGGGAGGCAAACCACGCTTCTAATGTTTTATTTTGTTTTGTTTATTTTTATTTCAGGAAATAATAAGGGAACCTTTCTGGTGAAAGCTAGGAAGAGGCAATTGATATTGCAATACCCTCTGTGAGTCAACCCTCTCGGGCTTGTTACGAAACATTGAGGTCAATGTTTAGTTTAAGTTTGGGGGTGGATTTACTCTTTGCATTTTTTATGTTCAATTTTATGTTTTTATGTCTGTTATGTACTCCCAGTTAGAGTAAGTAGTCCCATAACAAAGCGGGAATCTCAAGCGAAGTATCAACAAGGAAGCAACACGTATGAAAAGTGGTAGGAAGTGAATATGTTCAAAAAAATTTTCAGTTTCACTTTCTTTTTCAATAAGTAACAAAGCAGGTATGAATTTTCAAACTCAAACTCTTAATGTGTGCAATGAAACTTAAGGTGTTAGTAAATACTGTCAGAAGTTCTTTATGGTACACTATTTTATTGGATCAGCTTAGCCTTAACCATTGTGAGGAAAGCTTTCCATTGTTTACTATATGCAGGAGACCATCAATTATTTTGACTTGTTCGTATCATGCTAAACCGGTTGTTGCATCGTCTGTGGAAATCTGTGGAAGTGATTTAGGCAATTGTTTGAATTTGAGAGTTCTTTGAGCCGACTCCACCGTAAAAATTATCTTCTTCTGTGAGAGTGTGATCCTTTGCTAACCATTCTTTGAGCCTGAGGTCAAGGTAAGTATCATAATATGCACCAAGGAAATACCTGGTGAGTTTGATCTCAATAAAAAGTTTTGTTTTGGACCATCAACCATAAAATTTGGTGATGTGTTTTCTCTTTGACCTTTTTTAGAAAGTAGGGGAGCATTCATATAATCTGAATACAGGTTGATCTCCAAGTTGGGGAGAGTCACATTCAAAAGAAGAGTAAGTACTTATGGGAATCGGTGAAAGATAAAAGAAGTCGTAGCTTGAAAAAAAAAAAAGAGAAGTAACAACGTTTGAATATAAAGATTGTTGAAAAAAAAAAGAAGTGAAAAAGAAGAATCAAGCTACGAATGAATGAAAAAAGATGGAGGAATTAGAGTTTTAGAGAAAAAGAAATAAGTTATGATTTGGATGCTTCTCTATATTAGGAACAACCTTTGATTATCTTCTTTTCCTTGAATCTAAACCACATTACAACCATAGAAAGACCTTCTGATTCTCAGATTCCACAAGACTTGATGCTGACAATTTGGTGAACGTATGATATGGATCTGTGTTGATTTAATTGTTTGGATGAGTGTTTAACCCCTCTTTTATTCATCATACTTTTTGATGAGAGTGATTAGTGCTGATTCAATTACAATTGTGTAGTGTTTTGAACTTCTGGAGGTAATTTGCTTTCAAAGTTTGTTTCATGTGTATATTCTGAGTTTGCAGGTAGAAGAAGAGTATTTGACTTGGTTACTGGATTGAATCACTTGAGAAAAACTTTTTGAAAAACTTGTTGCTTGATTGTCTATAGACTTTGCTGGAGGTAAGTAATTTTGTTTAGGGACAAACAAAACTCTAAGTTGGGGAGAGTTTGTTAGGAGTAAATTAATGGTAAATTCATGTGTTAATATAAGTGATTTCTTCTCTAAACCAATGCAAAAATGTGATGAATCCATAGGTTTTCATTAAGAATTGAACTGAATAAGTTTAGTTCGTGCGTAAAGCAAATCAAATCACTTGTGGGTGTTATTGTTGCAGGTTTTGAGCTGAATAAGAACTTAAGAAGAACATGAGGAGGAAAGAAAGCTGGAAGTCTCAAAGGCTGAAGAAAAAGATGGAAAGTACAAAGGGCGCGCCGCGAGAGTTCCTAGGCGCGCCGCGAAAATACTTCTGTTTGAGGGGCGCGCCGCGCCAGCCCGTTGCCGCGCCGCGGCCTCGGCGTTAAAAGCCCAAAAGTTCTGTTTTAAAGCCCTAGTTTCCAAGTGGTTAGATATACTTTTTGGGAGCGAAATTAGGAGAGCAATCTGATTCTGAAGCTGAGAATAACAATAGAAGGTGGATTCTTTACCAATTGAAGGCATTCTATTGATGAAGATGAATTCCTCCATTGATTCTTGTATGTTCTTCATGTCTATGGAGAGCTAAATCCCTCTTGTTGAGTCTAAGGTAGTAGTTAACCTATGAATATACATTACCATTGATTAATTCCTGTGAACAATTGTTTGAATTCATTATCAATAAGAAATCTTGTTTTTATTCTTAAATTATCGTTGAATCTTTGATCGAAAGAAAGGATTTAACTTTTGCCCTAGGTTACTATATTGATTCAATTGCAATTTGCAGAGATGGAATTGTAATTGGGTTTTCATAATTATCGTTCTTAATTACTATTATCGTTATTGTGATTTGGAGAGATCGAATCTCATGCCGGTAAAAGTTATCTAATTTGATTTGCAGACATGGAATCTTATTTGAGGATAAGTGAAGATAATGATTCAACGGATTGTTCTATTGTGAATTAATTGATAATTGTATAGGATTAGGTTGATGAACCCTAAAGACTCAACATCTTTCTTTATTTGTTAACACAAAGTCCTTTACTTGCTTTTATTTTATTATTTGCTTTTGATATTATTATTAGTATAAAACAAACCAAACCAAATTTCTTAACTCAAAATAAACAACTATAGAACGGCAGTGATATTAACCAATCCCTGTGGATACGATATATTACAGAAAATATTTACCCACAAATACTTTCAACAGTTGCCCACAAGAATCCCTGGGATGCCATCTGTCTTTGTGCAGTTACACAAACTACTTCGAAATTCAAATCCTCCCGCCTGAATCCTCTTTCGACGCGTGGCAACGTGATCAGAATTGAGAATGCTACGAAAACACGTTAAGCTTCAGTACTTTACGTATTTCGCAAAAAATGTTCAAGTCTTTAAAGATAACCTTCTTTGAATTAGCTCCAAGTCTAACCATCTTTACTCCAACTCAAACCAACATTCTCGAAACATGGCCATCAGTAGCCATTTTTTCAAACTCAGAAATGGTCATCAGTAACCATCTTCCTTCGAATTGTAACTCTTCAAAGGATATTCTTTCTAAACGAAATCTTCAGCTAACAAATTGCCCCCAATAAATGCCTGTTTCGAAAGCAAGAGAAATAGGCGTTTCTTGTCATGATGAGATTTCGTTTTACTCGCTTCTTAGAGTTCCAAGACAACTGACTAACGTCATAATCATTTATGACTCCACTTTCAAAACGTCTTGTCATTTTCAAAGATGTCTTCTCAGAACTTACATTCCCACGTTCTGGCATTACTTCATGATCATTACTCCTATATACTAGGAATAAGGCTAATAGTTATTCGACCGCTGTTGGATTAAATGAATGCCTGCCGCGTGTCTTTTGACTTTTACCTAAAAGATTTGAAAGGGTTTCCGTTAAACCTTTAAATACTTGAACTTCTACCCTCGCATAACTTCCACTTCTATTTTCATTACCCTCAACATAGAAAAGAAAAATTCTCTTTGGCCTCGTTTAACCTATTCCTCAAATCAAATCACCCATGGCGTCTTCTTCAAATGCTCTTCAACCCATTCAGAAACTTCAAAATCCTACACAGATAAAGAATCAAGCACATATTCCAGACCCAAATGATGTAGAGGCGCGCGCTATCTACGCTTCTCAGGTAATCATCCCTTTTGAACTTTCTGAAAAAACTCATGCTTTCATGGGTCCTTTACCAGGAGGAAACAACCCCTCTTTGAGTAAATTCTTCCCTGCTTATTATAAGACTAGACCTTTAGTTAGCAAAATTAAGATAGATGAAGAAGGTCGTCCAGTCTTAGCTGATCCTGATAACACAACAGAAACCTCAACTGAAACTTCTTTGGTTTTGGATAAAATTAGGTTAAACTATGTAGCCAACTTTGTGAAAGTCTTTAGGTCAATCCCTTTAGCAAAATATCCTGAACTGTATTACTCTTGGCTAGCGAAGGTGGAAAAACAAAAGGCTTCTTTCTGGAAACAATTAGGGATTTATGACTTAATCCAGTTATCCAAAACAGGCCTAGAATATAACCAAACCATGTTAGTAGCGTCAGTTTCTTTCTGGGATGCTTCTCATAATACTTTCCACCTTCATGTGGAATGGTTACCTCTACCCTCTTCGATATAGCTGCCATTACAGGGCTACGACCAACTGGGGAAACCTTCGACCCCAATTTCATGGATACTAACACCATCAATTTTAATGAAGCAACAGTTACCTATATTGCCTTCATTCAACAATACCACAACGAAACGAACCCAGACGTCTCAGATGAAGAACATATAGCATTTCTAGCACTCTGGCTTTCGAGGTGCGTCTTTTGCTCTAGGTCCATACAAGTAGCAAAGAGATACCTTTGCATGGCTAACCAGCTAAATGTTGGGAAAAAGTTAAACCTAAGCCAGTTAATTCTAGGATTTCTCTATGAGAATCTTGGTGAAGCAACAGACCTTGTTAAGAACTACAAAACAGGATCTCTTTTTTTTGCTGGTCCTTTCTGGTTGTTGCAACTATGGCTTAATGCCACATTTGAGGCTCACCTCCCATATAAAGGTGTTGTGGATGAAGAAAGTGCAGCTATAAAGAATCGAACAGTAGAAGGAACCAGATTAGCTTACCTAACTCCAAAGGAAGAAACTGGCAAACTTCGTGAAACCTTAGATTTTCATCAATGTTGGACAAAATATTATTCCACGCAAATCTTCGATGCTGAAAGCCTTACTCGGGAACTAACTGAAGCCTTTCCTATTGTGCAGGAGAATTTCCATAAAGGTACTTTGACTCATATTAAAGAAATCCAAGCATTTCAAAAGTTCTTTGAAACTATATACAGGCCTGATGACCTTAGTCGGACCGTTCGTGAAGCTGCGGTCACTTTACGTGAAAAGTTTTCTGCTAAACTGGATAAGTTGAAATTGCCTACGTTTGTTCGACCTGAACTACGTTATAAAGTGGCTTTCGAACTTCATCCTCCAAAATTTCCTCCACTTCCTAGTGCTGATTTCGGGGTGGCCTTAAGCCCTCCTTTTCCAGACTGGTTTGTGTGTGGGAATCTTATAAAAATTCTTCAGGAAGAATCTAAAAAACGCGCTGAACGAGTGGTCCCGACTAAGCATACCTTGGATACTTTCAAAGGACATCTTCATATAGGTCTTGAGCACGTTCGCGTCTTGACTCCAATACCCGAAGGTTGGGGTTTAGAAAATCTTTCGACTAACTTTTCCTTTTTCAGTGAAATACTTATTTATATTTTGTTCACAGCTGTTACTCGAAAGAGACAAATCAAGGAAGCCCCTGTACAGAAGGGTTCTGGAACTTCGAGGAATACCAAGGCGAGTGGGGGTGATTCTGTCGCCACTGACAAGAAACCCATGGTACATGGATACCTTATATTTTAGCTTGTGAAATTTAATGAATATTACTCACTTGGTTTTAATATGTATTTCAGAGCTCAAAACCTCCAGCGTCTTCGAAGCGAAAAGTTCCTCAAACAGCTGCTTCAGATGACGAAGATAAATCTCCTCCTCGTACTAGACAAGCAATAAAGAAAAGACAGAAAACTGCCACCCCTTCAGCCAAAGGAAAGGGATCTGGGACTTCGAAGCTCACTTCATCGAGTGACAAGGTATCTTCTGAGGACTCACCCTTGAAGGCTGCTAGTACTATCCCCATTGTGGAGAGTCATAACTCAAGCCCAGACAACATTCCAACCAAGGTATTTGGATTTCCCAATTTAATCATTTTCAAACTCTAATTCCAATGATTAAGTTCACATCTTACCTTGTAAATGCAGGATGATGCTGGCACAGCCACTTCTGATCTCAAAACTTCGAGTTTAAACATTGATCTTGACAGTCTTCGAGGTAAATGTCTGTTGTCATACCCTAATTTTTGACCCGTATTTTATGTCTATTCTCATTTCATATAAAAAATGAAAAATATATGTATGTGTTCTTCTTAGCACGTTTTGTTCATTTACCATTTAATAATATTTATGCGTCTTGTATGATTTTACAATTTTAATATTAATTCGATTTTAGTTTTTAAATTGAATTTCTATTAAAATTTAAAATCGATTTTCTTTTATTATCATGTTATTTTGTCTTTTTTATTTTATTTAGGTGCAAATAATAAAAGTCCAAGACAATTGAGGATTTCATTTGGTACAAAGCCCCATGTGCATATTTGTTAATTCAAGTTCTAAAGCCATATTTGTGAAGTCAAGTGAAAGCCCAATATCATTTTTTGGTCCAAACTAATAATGAGGACCCAAGCCATTTTGAGCCAAAAATTGAGTGGGACCACAAGAGAAAGGGAGTTCACGTTTTCCTCTCACTAAAATCAGTCACGGTTTCCACCTTCACAGCAAAGGAAATTGAACAAAGGCAGATTTTTCTCATTCGCTTCAGTCACGTTTTCATCACCACCTTGCCAGCTCACCATCCTTCACGGATCCTTCACCGATTCACACGCGCAGAGCAAATTCCCACACGTATCTCACAAATTCTCAGCTCTATAAAACTAGATGTTGAGAAAAATGTAGAGAAATGCTGCCAAATTCAAATTCCAATTCTCCTCCAAAACTTTTTGATTGAATCTTCCTTTCTCCATTCACTAACAATCCAAACCTTCGAATCTTCATCATCAATTCACATAACGTTCATTCGCATCCTCTTCAACTCACACCGAACCGCCATTCCTCCACCAAAACCGATCCATAATGATCATCAACAAACCTCCAAATTCTGAAGAATAACCTTATAATTCCATCATCATCAAACTAACCTTCTGCTCATATCATTACATCACCTTCAAACCGAACTCATCTTCAAATAACCATCAAAATCGAACTCACCTTCAAGAGTACAAACCGAATCATCACATCACCACTTCAAATCGAACATCTCAAACTCAGCCCTGGCAACAACAACATCACCATAAAATCACAATAATCTCTTCGAACCGACATCTTCATCATGAACCCGCAACAACGACGCTCGCCATCATATAAGCTTCTTATCTCGGTTCAACTTTGTCTGCTGTGGAGAAATTTTGGTTGAGCGAGAGATATGGAGAGAGCTCAAGAAGGAGAATAGGGGATTGAATCGGAGAAGAGTAACAGAGGTTTGTTTGGTTCGGTCATGGAGATGCACAAAATAAAGAAAATACTCGGTCAAAGGAGAAGAGGCGTGTTATTTTTGTTATGTGGATGTGTTTGTCCGTGACTGAAAAGACAAGAAGGACTCTTTGTGCTAGGGTTTTAGAGTAACAATGTGATTTGGGCTCAGATGTTGCAATCTCTAATAAGGCCCAACCGGTTTCCTCTTCACACCACTGCCTGATTCATTCACTCCCAGGCTGTCATTCAAATTGTTTGGGCCAGCAGTCTTGAAAAGCCCAGCGAATTTCCTCAAGTTACACCCCTTTCCTTTGTTTTCAATAATTTTGTTTTTATTATTAGTGTTATTTTAATTGATATAAAATGTATATATATTATAATTTTCAAAACCAAAAAAATATTAGTATTAGTTTTATTATTATGTTATATTAAAAAATACCAAAAAAATTGTTTTAAACTTTCTTTGGATTTAATACTTAATGATCCATTTGGTGAGAGTTTTGTGATTGAATCTTCTCCTACTCCATTCTTCTTATTGTCTTTGAATCACAAATTTGAAGCCTAATTCCTCTCTAATGTCAATGGACTTAGGGCGTCGATAGGATGAAAATCCGAATCCGCAATATTAAGTGATTGAACTTAGAGATGGAAGGAGCTTTTGAATGTGGTTCCATCTTTTTATTTCTTTTTATTTTGATCGATGAAAGTCTTTGATACCTTGAGAATTCTTATGGATTCTTGGTAAAGACTAGATCGCTACCTATTTTCTTTTCGTGCGGTATTGCTTTCGGAGAACGATCTACATATCGTTTTCTAGCATGCATTAGCACAAAGATTGTTGATCGGCCTCGTTGTAGGGTGATTTCTACATAAATCACTTGGCGATCTGCTTAACATAGTGCAACATTTCGTGTCCCGAATAAAAAGATCAAATATGGAAGAGAATTGTATGCGGTTGATTTAAGACTTATGGAGGTTTATCGTGTAGTCGCTATGATTTTATCAAGCTTCTGATAAATGTCCATTGAATTTAAATCCGAGAACATCCTTCACTCACCATCGATCTTTATTACTAACTTTGATAACATACTTGACAAGTTTCAAGATGGTTATCTTTAACATCTAACAATTGACTTTAATTTCCGCATTTTATTATATCGCTCTTTATTTTTCGCTTTATTGTTTTATTTTATCATTTCATCATATTTATGTTTTCGCCGTTTTCTCTTTGTCCATTTGGACGTTTACATTCCGCTATTTTCTCTTTGTCCATTTGGACACTATGTTTATGTTTCCGTTATTTTCTTTTTGTCCACTTGGACCATACTTTACTTTTATGCTAAAACACTAATAATCAACAAAAATCTAAAAAACACATAAGGCTCTCTTTCGGACTATTGGTTACTATCCCGAGCATTTTGGAGATTCGAACTTATGGACTTAGTGCCTCTGGACCCTTATTCCGTTGTTACTATGCTGTTATTCTGTCTGTCTGGCATTGGATTGTTGTCTGTTTGTGTATGCAGGTATTTCCTTGAAAGTCCTTGATGGTTAAGTCCAAGGCATTGAGATAAGGATTTTACCTGAAAACAGCCGTTACTCTGCCCGATTTTCGTCAGAATTATAATGTGCTTAATGCAAAGTGGTGCAAAGATAATAAGTTTCTCTGGATCCCCAAGTGGTAATGTTTTGGTTTGGTATTGATAAGTCCAAAGGATGGGAAATCTACCTTGACTCACAATGTCAAGTGTTGCCTTCTTATTTTGGTTAGACCGTTCTTTTCCTTAGCTTTTATTTTACGCAATAGGATAGCCTCTTCATCTCCTCCCATTCTTAAATTTTCAAAATCTTCTCCCTTTTTCAAAAAACCTTCTTATGTTTGCAATCTTTTCGAAACCTTTTCTTTAAAAATATCTTTTTCCCTTAGTGGCCTTTTTCTTCAAAAAGTTTAGACACTGTTAATTGTCGGAACGAGTGGTTATACCCCACGATTTTGAAATTGATTGATATAATAAGATCTTTTCCGCGTGAGAGAGCTAGTGGCATACTCGTCGATTTTATCCGAGTTGGAGCCCTTCTTTCATTTGCGATGCAAAGAACTCGTTTGTTCTCATGCTCAAGATCAGCGGCTGAGTATTTCTCTCCGACGACGACAAAGTGTTTATTCGTTTTAAAAATGTTTTCCCTTTTAAGCGGAACTACATTAGCTCTGACTTCTCCATTGCACTGAGGAGGTATGTAGGCACAAGGCTTAACGTCTTGCCGAGCTTATTTTAAAAATAAAAAACAAACCCTTTTTCTAGCACACACGACACAAATTTTCAAAAAGGTTCCTGTGGAGTACCACAGATATGAGGGGTGCTTAAAACCTTCCCCTTGTATAAACAACACCCGAACCTGAGTTCTCTTTTTTGTTTTAAAAACAAAATTTGGGTTTTTCGTTCTTTTCCCTTTTCTTTTGGAAACAATAAAGCGCGGTGGCGATTTCAAACGAAATATTGAGTCGAGTCAATCCTATGGCTTCGATCTCAGATTTTCCCTGCTACGGAAAAATGGCGACTTCACTGGGGATCCAGTTTTAAGTGTGTTAAGCCTATTTTTGCTTATCTGTGTGTTTTACTTGTATATATTGTTGTGTGCTTTGTGTGTTTATTTTCTTTTTTCTTTTTGGTGCTCGATGGTTCCTCTGTGATGAGACGAAGTTCTAACCCGGACTTTGGTGAGTAACTTGAGATAGGAGGTGGTAAGACCAATAGTCGCATGTCAGGAGCAATCCTTAACATGAGCGTCATATGGTGGAACCCCAATCAGTGGAGGACTCATGGAAGGTAGTAGATGTTGTTACGAATTATCATAAGAACGCTATTACTTTAAATAGTGAGTGTCCGTAGAAGCTGAATGGCCTAGAACCTTTTTAACCCATGTAGCGCAGAAACAAGGTCAAGTACCAATTTGAGCTTGTTGTCAGGCGATGCTACGCTCAGACGAGGTCTTTTTAGGCATATTGTTGGCGCCCATGAGCAATTGTGCGTGCTAGTAATATCCGATAGAAGATTGAAAACTCTGGGAACCTTTGTAGAACCCGATCGGCAGGTAGAAAATTCCCTAGATCATACCTTTTGGGATGGTTAGACCCATGGCTCCATGCTCGTGACGTCGAACCTTTGAACTATGATCTTATGTGACGTTGCGTGCTCTTGGTTGTAGTTGATGCATAAACCATGCATTCATGCATCCATGAAAACTCTTTTTCTTTTGATTTTCAAGGAACTTAGAGGTCTTTCCTTGTAAACATCATAAGTTTCATCAAACTCAATGGATCTTGGGTGTTGTTGGGGTGAAAACTCTAATCCACCAAAATGGATGATTGATTTTGATGATAACTTAATCGAAGATTTAGTCCAATGTTGAGTGTTTACAAGTTAATATCTCAATTTCCTTGAAACTCAAATAATAATAAAAAACAAATCATCTGCATTGCATGCATCATTCTACATTTGGTCCTGCTTTCTAAAGAAGTTTTCCAGAGCCTTATTTCCTTTCTCCTGGTATCATCAGTACAACGCTCGTGCTAATAAGAAATGGAAAGCATTAAACAAGAGATTCGTGAACTCCGTGGAGAGGTGATGTTGTAGAAAGTACAAGTCAAATGTAAGTATTTTATATTATCGTATCCACAGGGATTGGAGCGATATCAAAACCGTTCAACAATTTCTATAGTTCTAAGCATAAAGTTTCAAGTTTGTTTGGTGTGAAGTTACGGAAAGTAAAAGTGCGTAAATAACGAAAGATAAGTTTCAATAGGATAGACTTGTTGGGAATTGGTTTTCATCCGCCGATTCAATATGCAAATCTTGGATCAGTTAAACACAATCTATGCTTGTTTCATTATCATCACGTATTGCTCACAACAAAGTTCATGTCTAAACGTTTGTTGAGATTTCTTACCTTATGGTTTAATCGACGATTTCTCAGTCTACTAAACAATACGGTAGCATTAAGATTCAATACTTAAAGTGAATATTAAACCTAAATCTATGTCTAGCATTTAGAGTTTAATAGTTGTTATCTTGGATCGAGATTAGAATCGTATTTGTCAATATCAATTCAATCCATGAAATAAACAGTGAAACGAAGATAACAACAATAATGATTCAAACATAAATTCTATATAATGCCATGATCAAAGAAAATACATACTATTTCGGTGAACTACGACCAATCCCAACAAGAGAGGGATTTAGCTACTCATGGTAGCTTGATGAACAATGGAAGATTCGAGTTGGAACGACATCAATGACGATTTCCCGACTCTCGATGTATGTCCAGCTCCCTCTCCCTAAAAGCCTCTATTTCTGTTACTATTAGAAAGGTATTACAAGATAAAAGTGAATGTTCTCTCTGAACTGATTTTCTGCTCCTTTTATAGCTGTTCTGGCCGCCTGAGTTCGCTATGCAAACAGAAGTTCGCTGCAGCGAATGCCTTGCTTCATTGTTAAGTCTTTGTTCTAACCACCAGAGTTCGCTACGCGAAGGATATTTCGCTACAGCGAATGTTTTCTTCAGCTTTAAGAAATTCAAATCTTCTAGAAACCGCCAAAGTTCGCTACAGCGAAATATGGTTCGCTGCAGCGAATGTACCTCGCTACTGCTTGCTGCTAGCGAAACTGGGAAGTTTGATTCTGACTTCATTCGCTACAGCGAAATATGGTTCGCTGCAGCGAATCGGGCCTTCGCTACCATTCGCTACCTTTCGCTGCAGCGAATGCACTGTTTCTGGATTTTTGCCTTTGAGTGCGTGGAGTTCGCTACAGCGAAATATAGTTCGCTGCAGCGAATGCTCTGTTTTCTGGTTTTTGCTTTAAGGCTAAATCCTGCACAAAAACAAACCAAGCCAAGTAATCTTGCACAATAATAGTTTATTCAATAATTGGGGGTTTTTATGTGAGAAATAGGTCAAATAAGCAAGATAAGTGCTATGTTATAATAAGTCATTTTAGCACGGAGAAAGCACTTATCAAACTCTCCCCAACTTGAATCTTTGCTTGTCCTCAATCAAAGTAAAAACAAAAGCAAGAGTTTCTAAACCACCTTCACATGATTAACCAAATTTCTCAATGAAGTATAGGAGGCACATGGCTCTTTGAAGTTTGAACATCCAAGGATAAATGTTTTATGACTTCCTTTAGTACTTAGACATATTCATGAAACAAGTCTTCCACATAAAAACCATGTCAATCAATCCAAAGCACTAAACATGTTAATCATGAATCACACTTACCACACTTTTTGTATAAGTGAAAATGATGAGGTATGTTGATCTCTCACATGACAAATTTTGCTAACATCTAGATCAATTCATACTTTCATCCAAGCAAGATATGTTGATAAGCAAGAACATAGATCACTAAGGTCTTTCATGGTTGTAATGTGGCTTAAGGTACCAAGGAAGTGTCATTTCTAGGGATAATGGAAACAAAAAGGTTGTTGATTTTTCTTTTTAGAAGAGCATTCATAAATTGTCATTCTTCTACACATATCACTCATCCTACCTTCCTTGTTTCTTTCTTTTTGAATACATTCCTTTTCTGTTGTTCATTTCTCTTTTTCTTTTCTTACTTTCTATTCTTTTCTTTTGATTCTCAAATCTTTTTCTTTTCTTTTGAAGAAAGTCTTTTTATCTTTTCTCCCCAAATTGAACAATACCTTACTTGCTTTGAATGCTCATTGAGATTTTTCAAAAGATATCATGGTTTCAAGGTTATATTCAAGGAAAAATAGAATCTATCATATGTGAACTTTTTATGATTTTTAAAGATATAGAACAATATCCACTAAGTGGTTTACTTAATGTATTGTTCAGTTCATTAATGATAGATTCATTGTCATATGGCTCAAAAGGGGTTGCAAAAGATCACTCACTCACAAGGGACAATGAGGCTATATTTGGTTTAGTAGTTATGCTCAATTTCAAAGAATTGCCTTGATCCCTTCTATGTCTTTGCGATTGCCAACATAAATGCAAGATTTAAGCATGAATCAAACGAGTTAAAACAAGAATTTGTCAGTCTCCTTAGCATATAGTGAACAATGGAAGGTTACCTCACTTTCTTGTTTTAGAACTAAGTGATTCATATGAAAACATGTCATGGCATAGGTTTGTATGAACTGGTTTTATGCAGCCTACTCATGTCATGTATATGCTAAATTCTAAGAAAGCATTACACATGTACCTTGGATAGTGCAATCTTTTCAACTCATGTCCTTAACCTTGTTCTTTTGGTTTATGTGAAATTGATTTTCCACTCTATGCTTCTTCTTTCAATTCATTGTTAGAGGACAACAAGCATCATGAATTGGTCATAAGTCATCTATAGCTCAAAAGTGAAAACACACAGAAATCAAAATGAAGAAGATGGCATGATTGGAAAAGATTTTTTTTTGAACTTGCTGCGTTCGCTGCAGCGAAGCAGGGCTTCGCGTAGCGAACTCTGCATAATTCTGTTTTCTGCAGAATTTTATTTGTGCTATGTCATGCCATTTTCTTCCTACTAATCTATTAATTATGCATAAAGGAAATGAAAGCAATGAAAAGTTGGGTTACCTCCCAACAAGTGCTTGTTTAACGTCGTTAGCTCGACGCCTATTTCGAGTAAGCTTTATGGTGGTTTGTATGAATTCGTCAAAATGTCCTTGCCACCATCCTTTGGCTTTTCTTTCTTGTCCATTTCTTTTAATGCTTCCAGGCCTAATTCATCAGGAGCTTTATCTTTGGAATAATCATCCTCCTTGTGTTGAAACAATGTGAAATTGATTTCTCCATCTTTGTGCCTTACCTTCATTTTCCTTTCATCCACGTCAATCATCATTCTTGCCAATTTTATGAAGGGACGACCTAAGATTGGAGGGCCGTCTTCATTACCGTTCATGCTTATTACCACAAAGTCAGTTGAACATTGAAAACTCTCCAATTTGATCTTTACGTCTTTCATCACGCCAATTGGTTTTGTGGTTGACTTGTCAGCAAGTTGTAATTTCATTGTCGTAGGGCTCAAATGAAGATCTTCAATCTTTCTCATGGTGGATAATGGAAGAAGATTGACGCTTGATCCAAGATCAACTAAAGCATTATCAAAATAGATATTTCCAATGGTAACTGGTAAGGTAACTTGTCCAGGATCGGTCGCCTTTGCTTCATCCTTCTTTTCATTGTTTTCTTCTTGATTTTCCATCACCACCATCTTTTCTTTTTCACTCTCCCCAACTTTATTTTCAACCACTTCTACTTTTATTGTTGTGATTGAATTGCAATTCTCTTTTGGATTGGTTTGAGTAGATGCGGTGAACGTACCTCTTTGTTGATCACTTAGTTGCTTTGCAATTTGTCCAACTTGCGTTTCAAGATTTCTTATTGATGCATCGGTGTTTTTCTGGTTTGCCATGGACAGTTGCATAAATTGATTCAAGGTATCCTCTATCTTTGAAAGCTTGTCTGAATGCGTGTAACTTTGGAATTGATTTGATCTGTTTTGGCCATAGCTTGTGTTGTTGTTGTTGTACGGATAACCTTGGTTATTTTGGTATGGAGTTTGCCTTTGTTGTTGATTTCCAAGATAGTTCACTTCTTCATTGAGTGGAGGGCAAAAACCAGTTTGGTGATCCCCTGTGCATAACTCACAAACAGCTACTTGTTGTGATGTGCTTGACGAACCGTGCATTTCTTTAAGTTGTTGAGGTAGCTTGGATAATTGTTTTGTTAATTCTTCCACAGTTTGAGTGAGCAGTTTATTTTGGGCCAGGATTGCGTCATTCGTGCCTAATTCCAAAATTCCAGCTTTCTTTTGCACGGTACCTCGATTGTGTTGAACTTGGTGATCTGTGAGAGCCATCCTATCAATGATTGAAATTGCTTCTGCTGCACTTTTTGCTATCAAGGAACCTCCAGCTGTTGCGTCAAGTAAAAGCTTCGGTTGAGGTAATAATCCATTACGGAAAATGTGGATTTGTGACATGTCGTCGAAATCGTGGTTTGGACACTTCCGTAGCATGGATTTATAGCGTTCCCAGGCTTCACACAAAGTTTCATTTGAAAGTTGGGTGAATGTGGCGATAGCTGTCTTTGCATCCACGAATCGGTTGTGAGAAAAGAATCTGCTGAGAAAGTTTCTCTCAAACACATTCCAATTGGTCATGGTTTCTGTTGATTGATCGAGGTACCAATCTTTTGCTTTTCCGATCAAAGAGTGTGGAAATAACCTCATGAAGACAGCTTCCTCTTCAGCCTCTGGTGCACCTAATGTACCAGCTATTTCGTAGAATCGGGTGAGGTAAGTGTATGGATCTTCATGATCCAAACCTGCAAAAGGATTAGCATAAATAATTTGCAGCAGTCCTGTTTTCATCTCAGCTCGTCTTGCGGCTGGATTGTTGGTGAGATGGGCGAACCGCCTTGAGCTACTTTCACAAGGACCATTAACAACTTCAGCCATTGTTTCTTTTGATGCATTTGGTGAGGAAGTTGATGTAGATGCTCCTTTCTTTTTCTGTTTGGATTTTTGTTTCTTCGTTTGCCTTTTGTTCTTTCGGATTGTTCTTTCGATCTCGGGATCAAAAAAAAGTTGCTCCTTTGAACTTTTGCCTCGAAGCATAAACAGAAAATTTTCCACCTATCCAAACACTTGAGCAAACGTTGCAACAAACAGAAAAATATATACAATATATAAACAAATGCACAAAGCTTAAAAGTATAGAAACGATTGCGATGTTTTAATATCTTAAACGCCAATCCCTGGCAACGACGCCAATTTGATGTTGTAGAAAGTACAAGTCAAATGTAAGTATTTTATATTATCGTATCCACAGGGATTGGAGCGATATCAAAACCGTTCAACAATTTCTATAGTTCTAAGCATAAAGTTTCAAGTTTGTTTGGTGTGAAGTTACGGAAAGTAAAAGTGCGTAAATAACGAAAGATAAGTTTCAATAGGATAGACTTGTTGGGAATTGGTTTTCATCCACCGATTCAATATGCAAATCTTGGATCAGTTATACACAATCTATGCTTGTTTCATTATCATCACGTATTGCTCACAACAAAGTTCATGTCTAAACGTTTGTTGAGATTTCTTACCTTATGGTTTAATCGACGATTTCTCAGTCTACTAAACAATACGGTAGCATTAAGATTCAATACTTAAAGTGAATATTAAACCTAAATCTATGTCTAGCATTTAGAGTTTAATAGTTGTTATCTTGGATCGAGATTAGAATCGTATTTGTCAATATTAATTCAATCCATGAAATAAACAGTGAAACGAAGATAACAACAATAATGATTCAAACATAAATTATATATAATGCCATGATCAAAGAAAATACATACTATTTCGGTGAACTACGACCAATCCCAACAAGAGAGGGATTTAGCTACTCATGGTAGCTTGATGAACAATGGAAGATTCGAGTTGGAACGACATCAATGACGATTTCCCGACTCTCGATGTATGTCCAGCTCCCTCTCCCTAAAAGCCTCTATTTCTGTTACTATTACAAAGGTATTACAAGATAAAAGTGAATGTTCTCTCTGAACTGATTTTCTGCTCCTTTTATAGCTGTTCTGGCCGCCTGAGTTCGCTATGCGAACAGAAGTTTGCTGCAGCGAATGCCTTGCTTAATTGTTAAGTCTTTGTTCTGACCGCCAGAGTTTGCTACGCGAAGGATATTTCGCTACAACGAATGTTTTCTTCAGCTTTAAGAAATTCAAATCTTCTAGAAACCGCCAAAGTTCGCTACAGCGAAATATGGTTCGCTGCAGCAAATGTACCTCGCTACTGCTTGCTGCTAGCGAAACTGGGAAGTTTGATTCTGACTTCATTCGCTACAGCGAAATATGGTTCGCTGCAGCGAATCGGGCCTTCGCTACCATTCGCTACCTTTCGGTGCAGCGAATGCACTGTTTCTGGATTTTTGCCTTTGAGTGCCTGGAGTTCGCTACAGCGAAATATAGTTCGCTGCAGCGAATGCTCTGTTTTCTGGTTTTTGCTTTAAGGCCAAATCCTGCAAAAAAACAAACCAAGCCAAGTAATCTTGCACAATAATAGTTTATTCAATAATTAGGGGTTTTTATGTGAGAAATAGGTCAAATAAGCAAGATAAGTGCTATGTTATAATAAGTCATTTTAGCATGGATAAAGCACTTATCAAGAGGTGGATATGAATGCGCTTCTAGAAAAGGATGTCCAAAAGGAATGTTTGCTTGAAGAAGGTAACTTAGCTGGTAGTGTGAAGAAGTTTGGTAATGAATTTTCAAAGAAAAGAATCAGGGGAGGAAACAATCATCATCAACATCAGCATGTTCCCTATGTCATTCCTGTATCCAATTCAATTCATGCAATTCCAGATTATCAGCAGAGTACTCGTCAACGAGCTCCTCCACCGTACGAGTAAAATCAATCTCAAAAGGGGAATTTTGATCCCATCCCCATGACTTACACAGAATTGTACCCTGCTTTGATTTGGTAAGAATTTGGTTCAAATAAGGTCACCGCCTCCTGTTCCCGAGAAACTCCCTTAGTGATACAAAGTCGACGCTACTTGTGCTTTTCATCAGAATGCTCTTGGACATGGCTTAGAGGATTGCTGGCCTCTCAAGATTGAAGTTCAAAGATTAATCCATGCTGGTATTTTGACTTTCCGAGATGTTGGTCCTGCTGTTCAATTTAATCCTTTGCCAAAGCATGAATGAATCACTATTGATGGTAGCCTGAAGTTCGAAAGATGTTTCGTTCAGCATATGTCCTGATGGAGAGATTTTTCTCAGTTTTTAGAATTCTTACTAATTTTCATTTGTAATATTTCTTGTTTTTCAATGCATTGTTTGCATGTAGAAACTTGTTTATTTTTTAATGTTAATGCTAATGCAATGATAATGTTTGTCTTGAAGTAATCCATTCGTTTCACTCATGTTTATTTGTTTTTTATGCATTATGATACCAATTGCTTTTGCCAAACTCTTGCTTATGCAAAGATTGGAGGGAGGATGATGATCTAATAATGCAAAGTTTCTGGTTGTATGCTTTTGAATAAAACCCTGCTGATGATGTACAGGCATTGTTTCAAATTCCCAAACACCGGAGATATAAGGAAGATAATCCCTTGTTAACCCCTTTTGAGTCTTGAAGTAGGAGTTTCTTTTCTGAACGAAAAACCCTAATTTTTAACCTGGGGCAGGGTAGTCTTCAGTTAATTTGACCGAGTGTTCATATTTCAAAAAGGATTGTGCATCCAAGGGTCGACCACGTCATATCCACATCAAAGGTTGGATTATGTGAAACCACAATGGTTATTCCCCGCGCATCAAAAGGCTGGAAAATGTGAAACCACAATGGTTATCCTCCATCCGCCAAAGAATGAGGCAGTCACAACCCTCTCAACAAGTCAAGACAAAGTCAATGTCACACGATTTGTTCAAATCAAAAGAATAAAAAGGAAAGAAAAAAGAAAGAAGAAAAAAGCTCGCTAAGTCAAAAACTTGAAAACAAGTGACTTAGGCAAAAGTTAGAGCATCCCGCTGGACGACCAATTCAAAAGAATCAGTCCAGGCAAAAGTTAGGGAAAATAAAAAAAATGAGTGAAAAGTGAAAAGTGAAAAGTGAAATGTGAAAAGTGAAAAGTGAAAAGGGAAAAGTGAAAAGAAAGGACTACCCTCAAAAGTCCTCAACAAAGAACAAATCCGTGTGAATACAAAAATGAAGACAAAAGGGTGACTACTACTCCCAGAAAGCTTCATTGGATCATTAATGGCACAAAATCCTTTTAAGAGATGAATACTCATGTTGAATTAACTGAACATAGGACTGGAGAACATCACGAAGTTGGGGTGGGCTAAATAAACTTGAAGCCTAAAAATCCTTTTTTCTGAAAACCGTGAACCAGGCCACGTTACAACCCTCAAAAGTCCTAATTGAAGCAGGGTTTATTTCGAAAGCATACTTAAAACAAGAAAGCGTTCCTGACTCCTATCAGTTATGCTGAAAACTTGTGTTGGTATCATATGCATACAAAAATCAATGTCATCTCTTAACTAGTGATTCATTCACAAGGTTTTGCGACATCTTTTTGAAACTTCAAGACTTACATAATTGTTGCATTTTCATTATCATTCTCAGAATAAACATTTTTCTGCTTGTAAACATTTGTTTGACATCCAGGAAGTTTACATCTGATCATCAGTAGAAAACTAAAACATTGCCAGGGGCATGTTGTTTTCCCAATATAATGCTTTTGCAAGTTTGATTACCATCATGGGGCAAAGCTCGAAGACTTTGTCGAGTAAAAGAATGTGCCAAGTTTAGTCAACCTGGGGCAGCTACGTCGAGATTTGACAAATCTCTCCAAAAATCTGTTGATCTGGGGCAGATTATTCCAAGTCTTCATGATGCCAAGGATTTCTATGAACCTTTTTGAGGTAGTTTCCTCTCATAGACCACGTAGTCTGGGGCAAGTTGTGAATCAGAAGTTACCTTGATCACCTCATTAGCTTGAAGTACAAAGGTTTTTGCCATGATTAGTCCAGAGTATGTCACTCTCTACCAAGAAGTTTTGAGACAACGGTTGACTATTGGGTTTTCTTTCTCACCTTGTGTTGAGTTTTGAACTAAAATCCCCCGCATGTTAACTTGTTTGCTTTGATGTTAACTTCTTAGTTCCTCTGCAAGTTCGGAATGGAGATTTTCTCCAAAGAAATTTTCTCTGATTCCCCATAATAGAGCTTGATGTGTTGTCCAATCTTTTTGATAAGAAGAAGATGATCTGTAAATTCCTTGCAGAGATTGATAATCCCCACTGAGTTTTTTCCTCGTGGAAGAATTTTGCTTCGGTGTTCCTCCTCAGCTCACTTGTCAGGATGGAGTTAATCCCCATTTGAGTTCATTCCTCATTGGATAGAGTCTTTTTTGACCGTTTCTATCCAGTTTATTCCTGGAGTTGAACTTTGGTCTCTTGCAATACTATTTTGAACCTCTCTAGGCTGAGGAATCTAGATTGAGAAGGCATTTATTTTGCACCTATTGAGGATTCTTCTTTCCTCAACAATGGAAAATTCATTTGTGATTGATGTTCTTATCAGATATTGAAAGGCTTATTTTCCAGCAGTGATGTGCTTGAAAGCAAGGGGCAGGTTTTGAATTTGAGCAACTTGTGTTATCCCCATTATGTTTTGGTTGACAACAAATGGAAGCCTCTTTATTTGAGAAAGTTTGTGTGTCTCTACATATCAATCTTATCTTCACCGCAAGTGATAATCTCTCAGTCTTTATGAACTTCTTGATTCCAAATGGAAGAAGCTCATCAAATGGTAAGTCGCTTCAGTGTAAGTGACAGTTTGCATCCAGTTCCTTTTCTCAAGCCATGTCCTTGATTAAAGAAGAAGTTGATCCCTATTCTTAGCGGCAACTTATTGTTCTCAGCAGCTTATCGTCAACCATTGAGGCGGTAATTCAATTTTCTTCTACCTTCAACCATTGAGTTGGTAGTTTATCGTCAACTATTGAGGCGGTAATTCAATTTTCTTCTACCTTTAACTATTGAGTTGGTAGCTTATCGTCAACCATTGAGGCGGTAATTCAATTTCCTTCTACCTTCAACTATTGAGTTGGTAGCTTATCGTCAACCATTGAGGCGGTAATCCAATTTCCTTCTACCTTCAACTATTGAGTTGGTAGCTTATCGTCAACCATTGAGGCGGTAATTCAATTTTCTTCTACCTTCAACTATTGAGTTGGTAGTTTACGTCAACCATTGAGGCGGTGATTCAATTTTCTTCTACCTTCAACTATTTGAGTTGGTAGTTTATCGTCAACCATTGAGGCGGTGATTCAATTTCCTTCTACCTTCAACTATTGAGTTGGTAGTTTATCGTTAACCATTGAGGCGGTGATTCAATTTTTTTCTACCTTCAACTATTGAGTTGGTAGCTTATCGTCAACCATTGAGGCGGTAATTCAATTTTCTTCTACCTTCAACTATTGAGTTGGTAGTTTATCGTCAACCATTGAGGCGGTAATTCAATTTTCTTCTACCTTCAACTATTGAGTTGGTAGCTTATCATCAACTATTGAGGCGGTAATTCAATTTTCTTCTACCTTCAACTATTTAGTTGGTAGGTCACCTTCAGTGGAACGTTGGTGTATTTTATATCTTCACCGTCAGTGGTACGTCGGTGCATCTCCTCTCACCTTCAGTGGAACGTTGGTGTATTTTGTTATATCTTCATCGTCAGTGGTACGTCGATGTATGCATCTCTTCATACCTTCAATGGAACGTTGGTATATTTTATCGTCAATGGTACGACGGTATATCTCTTTTCTACCTCCAGTGGAACGTTGGTAGCTCACCTTCAGTGGAACGTTGGTATATTTTATCGTCAATGGTACGACGGTATATCTCTTTTCTACCTCCAGTGGAACGTTGGTAGCTCACCTTCAGTGGAACGTTGGTATATTTTATCATTAATGGTACGACGGTATATCTCTTTTCTACCTCCAGTGGAACGTTGGTAGCTCACCTTCAGTGGAACGTTGGTGTATTTTGTTATGTCTTCATCGTCAGTGGTACGTCGATGTATTTCTATTCATACCTTCAGTGGGACGTTGGTATATTTTATCGTCAGTGGTACGACGGTATGTCTCTTTTCTACCTCCAGTGGAACTTTGGTAGCTCACCTTCAGTGGAACGTTGGTGTATCTTGTTATATCTTCATCGTCAGTGGTACGTCGATGCGTTTCTATTCATATCATCAGTGGAACGATGGTGTGTTTTCTGGTAATGAAAGATTGGTATTCTGATTCTCCAGTAAAAGGTGACATATTTTCTCATCCTCAGTGAAAGAGGATGCATATTTTCTCATCCCCAGTGAAAGGTGGTGCTTTAATCTCTCTGGTGCGAAATGTTTTCCCCAGCGAAGTTTCTTTTCCCAGCAAAATTTCGTCTCTCCAATGAAGTCTTGTTTTCCCTAGTGGAGTCCTGCCCACAAGACATTTGTCTTCCCCAGTGGATTTCCTTTTTTCCCCAGTGGTGTCTTATTTCATCATCATATGCATTCATAATCATAATCATTGCATGGCATCGTAGGGTCAAAAATTGTGTGTTTTGTATATTTAAGTCTCTTCAATCTCGTCAAAACGAAGATTTACAATCATCGTATTTCCAGATCGAAGAAACTTAAATAGGGGCATCTGTCATACCCCAATTTTTGACCCGCATTTTATGTCTATTCTCATTTCATATAAAAAATGAAAAATATATGTATGTGTTCTTCTTTGCACGTTTTGTTCATTTACCATTTAATAATATTTATGTGTCTTGTATGATTTTACAATTTTAATATTAATTCGATTTTAGTTTTTAAATTGAATTTCTATTAAAATTTAAAATCAATTTTCTTTTATTATCATGTTATTTTGTCTTTTTTATTTTGTTTAGGTGCAAATAATAAAAGTCCAAGACAATTGAGGATTTCATTTGGTACAAAGCCCCATGTGCATATTTGTTAATTCAAGTTCTAAAGCCATATTTGTGAAGTCAAGTGAAAGCCCAATATCATTTTTTGGTCCAAACTAATATTGAGGACCCAAGCCATTTTGAGCCAAAAATTGAGTGGGACCACAAGAGAAAGGGAGTTCACGTTTTCCTCTCACTAAAATCAGTCACGGTTTCCACCTTCACAGCAAAGGAAATTGAACAAAGGCAGATTTTTCTCATTCGCTTCAGTCACGTTTTCATCACCACCTTGCCAGCTCACCATCCTTCACGGCTCCTTCACTGATTCACACGCGCAGAGCAAATTCCCACACGTATCTCACAAATTCTCAGCTCTATAAAACCAGATGTTCATTCACAGAAAAAAGAGGAGAAAAATGTAGAGAAATGCTGCCAAATTCAAATTCCAATTCTCCTCCAAAACTTTTTGATTGAATCTTCCTTTCTCCATTCACTAACAATCCAAACCTTCGAATCTTCATCATCAATTCACATAACCTTGCTCAAACAACCATCTCCAAACTCTCTTCCTTCATCACACAAACCATACCAAATTTCCAAATCGAAACCGATACATACCTCATAACGTTCATTCGCATCCTCTTCAACTCACACCGAACCGCCATTCCTCCACCAAAACCGATCCATAATGATCATCAACAAACCTCCAAATTCTGAAGAATAACCTTATAATTCCATCATCATCAAACTAACCTTCTGCTCATATCATTACATCACCTTCAAACCGAACTCATCTTCAAATAACCATCAAAATCGAACTCACCTTCAAGAGTACAAACCGAATCATCACATCACCACTTCAAATCGAACATCTCAAACTCAGCCCTGGCAACAACAACATCACCATAAAATCCTAATAATCTCTTCGAACCGACATCTTCATCGTGAACCCGCAACAACGACGCTCGCCATCATATAAGCTTCTTATCTTGGTTCAACTTTGTCTGCTGTGGAGAAATTTTGGTTGAGCGAGAGATATGGAGAGAGCTCAAGAAGGAGAACAGGGGATTGAATCGGAGAAGAGGAACAGAGGTTTGTTTGGTTCGGTCATGGAGATGCACAAAATAAAGAAAATACTCGGTCAAAGGAGAAGAGGAGAAGAGGCGTGTTATTTTTGTTATGTGGATGTGTTTGTCCGTGACTGAAAAGAGAAGAAGGACACTTTGTGTTAGGGTTTTAGAGTAACAATGTGATTTGGGCTCAGATGTTGCAATCTTTTATAAGGCCCAACCGGTTTCCTCTTCACACCACTGCCTGATTCATTCACTCCCAGGCTGACATTCAAATTGTTTGAGCCTGCAGTCTTGAAAAGCCCAGCGAATTTCCTCAAGTTACACCCCTTTCCTTTGTTTTCAATAATTTTGTTTTTATTATTAGTGTTATTTTAATTGATATAAAATATATATATATATATATATATATATATATATATATATATATATATATATATATATATATATATATATATATATATATATATATATATATATATATATATATATATATATATATATATATATATATATATTATAATTTTCAAAACCAAAAAATATTAGTATTAGTTTTATTATTATGTTATATTAAAAAAAATACCAAAAAAATTGTTTTAAACTTTCTTTGGAATTAATACTTGATGATCCATTTGGTGAGAGTTTTGTGATTGAATCTTCTCCTACTCCATTCTTCTTATTGTCTTTGAATCACAAATTAGAAGCCTAATTCCTCTCTAATGTCAATGGACTTAGGGCGTCGATAGGATGAAAATCCGAATCCGCAATATTAAGTGATTGAACTTAGAGATGGAAGGAGCTTTTGAATGTGGTTCCATCTTTTTATTTCTTTTTATTTTGATCGATGAAAGTCTTTGATACCTTGAGAATTCTTATGGATTCTTCGTAAAGACTAGATCGCTACCTATTTTCTTTTCGTGCGGTATTGCTTTCGGAGAACGATCTACATATCGTTTTCTAGCATGCATTAGCACAAAGATTGTTGACCGGCCTCGTTGTAGGGTGATTTCTACATAAATCACTTGGCGATCTGCTTAACATAGTGCAACATTTCGTGTCCCGAATAAAAAGATCAAATATGGAAGAGAATTGTATGCGGTTGATTTAAGACTTATGGAGGTTTATCGTGTAGTCGCTATGATTTTATCAAGCTTCTGATAAATGTCCATTGAATTTAAATCCGAGAACATCCTTCACTCACCATCGATCTTTATTACTAACTTTGATAACATACTTGACAAGTTTCAAGATGGTTATCTTTAACATCTAACAATTGACTTTAATTTCCGCATTTTATTATATCGCTCTTTATTTTTCGCTTTATTGCTTTATTTTATCATTTCATCATATTTATGTTTTCGCCATTTTCTCTTTGTCCATTTGGACGTTTACATTTCGCTATTTTCTCTTTGTCCATTTGGACACTATGTTTATGTTTCCGCTATTTTCTTTTTGTCCACTTGGACCATACTTTACTTTTATGCTAAAACACTAATAATCAACAAAAATCTAAAAAACACATAAGGCTCTCTTTCGGACTATTGGTTACTATCCCGAGCATTTTGGAGATTCGAACTTATGGACTTAGTGCCTCTGGACCCTTATTCCGTTGTTACTATGCTGTTATTCTGTCTGTCTGGCATTGGATTATTGTCTGTTTGTGTATGCAGGTATTTCCTTGAAAGTCCTTGATGGTTAAGTCCAAGGCATTGAGATAAGGATTTTACCTGAAAACAGCCGTTACTCTGCCCGATTTTCGTCAGAATTATAATGTGCTTAATGCAAAGTGGTGCAAAGATAATAAGTTTCTCTGGATCCCCAAGTGGTAATGTTTTGGTTTGGTATTGATAAGTCCAAAGGATGGGAAATCTACCTTGACTCACAATGTCAAGTGTTGCCTTCTTATTTTGGTTAGACCGTTCTTTTCCTTAGCTTTTATTTTACGCAATAGGATAGCCTCTTCATCTCCTCCCATTCTTAAATTTTCAAAATCTTCTCCCTTTTTCAAAAAACCTTCTTATGTTTGCAATCTTTTCGAAACCTTTTCTTTAAAAATATCTTTTGCCCTTAGTGGCCTTTTTCTTCAAAAAGTTTAGACACTGTTAATTGTCGGAACGAGTGGTTATACCCCACGATTTTGAAATTGATTGATATAATGAGATCTTTTCCGCGTGAGAGAGCTAGTGGCATACTCGTCGATTTTATCCTAGTTGGAGCCCTTCTTTCATTTGCGATGCAAAGAACTCGTTTGTTCTCATGCTCAAGATCAGTGGCTGAGTATTTCTCTCCGACGACGACAAAGTGTTTATTCGTTTTAAAAATGTTTTCCCTTTTAAGCGGAACTACATTAGCTCTGACTTCTCCATTGCACCGAGGAGGTATGTAGGCACAAGGCTTAACGTCTTGCCGAGCTTATTTTAAAAATAAAACAAACCCTTTTTCTAGCACACACGACACAGATTTTCAAAAAGGTTCCTGTGGAGTACCACAGAAAAGAGGGGTGCTTAAAACCTTCCCCTTGTATAAACAACACCCGAACCTGAGTTCTCTTTTTTGTTTTAAAAACAAACTTTGGGTTTTTTGTTCTTTTCCCTTTTCTTTTGGAAACAATAAAGCGTGGTGGCGATTTCAAACGAAATATTGAGTCGAGTCAATCCTATGGCTTCGATCTCAGATTTTCCCTGCTACATCTGCCTTTTCAAATGACAGATGAATTTCTTGTAACTTTCCATTTTTATCAATTCTAACTGTTCAACACAGGTGTTTCTCGACACAAATCTCCTGTGCTTTCTCAAGTTCTCGAAGACACTCAGCCCCTTGCAACTATCATTCCAACTGTGCCTGCTGAAGAAAGCCATTCAAATGATGAATCTCCACCTATTCATCAAGATGAAAACATGGAGGAGAACCCTCAATGTTCGAATAGTGATAATGCAGCCGGGCAACCAACTGGCAGCGAAGATACTATATCTGAGCAAGATGCTACAGAGGAAACTTCAAAACAGCCTACACCTGGTCTTCATGAAACTTCAACCTTCGGAACTATAGTCACTCCTGAGACTACTTCGAAGCAGGCTTTCGCAATACTTACTCCTTCAGAGCTGGAGCAGCTCAAAAAAACTGATCCCGTAAGCTTCCTCAAGACCATGATGAATGTTGATAACGTTTCGCCCATTGGACTTGGAACTTCTTCTAATGCCCTGGCGGGTACTAATGACAAGGATGATATTCCTAATCTCCTTCTTCAAATAAGAGAAAATTTCTTTGAAACCAACCTGGTTGAAGCTCTAAGCAAAGATTTCACCAAATGTTATGGTCTAAACAACCTTTTGAAGAAGGTGGACTTACTTCTTTTCTCAGAGGAAGTCTCAGAAGTGATTGTTTTATTGGGCTCTCTGATTGATCAACTCCAATATAATCTTCTTCGAAAACGGAATATTGACGAGCAACTCACAACGAAGGTGACTTCTCATAGTTCTTTTTGGAAAGCTGCGAATGATGCAACAACAAAGGCTGACGCTCTTAAGCTTGAACGTTCGAAGAAACAGCAGGAATATGAAGATTATGAAACAAATATCAAATCCTGGAAGCAAGAAATTGAACTCCTCGAAGAGAAGATAAATAATGCCCGATCTCGTCAAGTAGAAATCCAACAAATCAATCAGAAATAATTGACTGAGGTGGCGCAGTTAGGGATTCGACACTTCGAGACGGCCCAGAAGCTAGAGCCAGAGATTGAAGAGTTGAAAAGACAGCGGGCATTAATCGAACGTCATATGTCCTTATGGGAAACTCAGTATTCGAAGATGAAAGATAATCTTCCCAAGGATTTTAATTAGCCACTTTGGCCCTTGTACTTTTTTTTTATTCCGTACTTAGTTTATTTTGTAATTGAACTTCCTTCAGAATACATATGCAATTTTATCTTTCAATCTTCCACACATCTGATTTTGCAATTGTCATAAGTAACGTTTTAGCAATTCCTAACAATTGCCAAAATTATTTTATTATCATAATGATTTTAATGATGCACCCACGTGACATGATTACCCTTCGCAACCTCTTGAGCCTAGACTTGACGTTTCCACTTCCCTTAGCCGTAACCATCATTAAATGATGACATCACCTTTTCAAAACGTCTACTTGAGACGTGCGTGTATCAGTTTTCAATCATGATTACACTTCAACTTCCAAGGCGGGAAACGGCGGAGGCCATAACTTCTCTTGGGGATACCAAACGCAGTCCAATCAACACTAAAAAATGAACCGTTCTTTTTGCCAACATAGTCTATATAAGGCGTTAGCGTTCTACTCCTTTCTTCACACTTTCACCAAACTCTTATCAAACTTCCTGCTTCCCCTCACACTCTTTCAAATACAGAGTTTGATAAACCTCTTTGTATTCTTTCCTTCAAAAATGGAGCAACCCTTGACCTACAATACCATCAAAGCCTGTATCAAAAAAGAGTTCAAACTTTCTGAGGAAGAGTTTGACGGAAGTCACATCAGCCTCAGCGCACTCTTTGCTAATCAACAACTCCAGTTCTATCATGAAATCCTGGAGGGGTCTGTTTATCCCAATATGTTAGCAGATTTCTGGATGTTTGCATCCCTGCGCATAGATCCAGAAGGGAGAACCACCATCGTGTCTAAGGTTCGAAGGGCTCTCATTACCATCACTCCCTTAACCATCTCTGAACTGCTGAGATGTGAAAATTTTGGAGAAGCTTTTGATGACAACACCATCAACATGACCACCTACCGTATGTTGAGGACCCTCATGGAAAAGGACCCCTTTAGTGCTAAAGTCATTAAGATTTGGCACCAGCTTTTGGTGGGCAACTTCCGCCCACGAAGCCATAACCTAGACAGCATCATGATGGAGGATCTGGAGTTTATACTCTGTGCTCTCCGGGGAAAGAAGATAAACTTTCCATTGCTGATCTTCAAAGGGCTTGTCGAAGCTGTTTCCATGGCTGCTTCTCGTCAAGGTGTGGTGACGTGCCTTCCCTATGGAAGATTCTTGTCCTATATGTTCCTCAAAAAGTGAAGAGTGAGAAGAATGCGCAATTCGGGGTCACTAGACATGTTCGAAGCAGAAAGCTTGCCCCTGCTATCCTTGGAGGGTTTAGAATAAAGGATCACTTAGAGGGTGCTTTGTTTGAAGCTTTACTGGAGGTGTTATAGGCCTTAGTTTTTATTATCCAAAATCTTTTGAATGCCTCTTCTGTTAGCTTCTAGTATGTTTTTGAATTTTGTAGTTGATGGTAACAACAACCCCCAAATAGATGTACTCTTCTACTTTTAATGAAAAAATATTTTGGCATCGCTTGGTCTTTTTGCTTTATTTGCCAAATATCTTGCTTGAACACGAAGCCATTTTGGTGCTTGTTTTACCATTTTGGCCTACGTAGCATACTTCGAATATCTACGTTTTTGCAATCTTTACTTCGTGCATGCTTGGTTTGTATTTTTTCAGATACTTTCCATTTACTCTTAAGATCCTACGATCTTCTGCCAATTCTTCTATCTCATAAGCGTTATTTGAGAATATTTTTAAAATTCGAAAGGGTCCTTCCCAATGTGGGGACCATTTACCTAGTGATTGATTCTTTCGATCTATAGGAAAAATAACTTTCCAAACTAAGTCATTATTAATAAATGTTTTACCTTTCACCTTTTTATTGTATGCTCTGGACACCCTTTCTTTTTGCCTCTTTATCATCTCCAACGCTCGAAGTCTGTCTTCGTCCAAATCTACCAATTAGTTCATCATCAATTCCCAATATATGTTTGGAGGAATTTCTGCCTGTCTTTGGATTCGGACTGATTGCAAGTATATCTCAACTGGAAGCACTGCATCGTGTCCGAATGTCAATTGGAAAGGTGTAGTGTTTGTAGCTTCTTTTGGCGACGTTCGGCAGGCCCAAAGTGCTTGGTCTAAAGTTTTATGCCAACTCTTGGGTTTTTTCCCTACGTGTTTCTTTATGAGACCAATTATTATTTTATTTGCTGCTTTGACTTGTCCATTTTCCTGAGCGTAGTAAGGTGTAGAGGTAAACAACTTAAACCCCATTTCTTTGGCGAAGTCTTGCATCTTTCGCCCAGTAAACACTGATCCTTGATCTGTGGTTATACTCTCTGGCATTCTGAATCTATATATAATGTGTCTTTGAATAAACTCAATCACAGCCTCCTGATCCACATTTGCAAGTGGTATCGCTTCGACCCATTTTGTGGAGTAGTCTATTCCCACCAAGATATATCTTTGACCTTTAGAAGATTTGGGGTGAATTTCCCCAATTAAATCTAGTGCCCAACCTCTGAAAGGCCATGGCTTTATTATTGAACTTAATTCATTTGCAGGAGCATGCTGAATGCCTGCATGTTCTTGACACTCTTGACATCCTTTAGCGAATTCTATGCAATCTTTTAACATAGAGGGCCAATACATTCCGTACCTAAACAAAAGCCATTTCATTTTGTGCCCCGCTTGGTGTGCACCACATGCTCCACTATGTACATTCGAGAGAGCCAAATATGCTTCAGCTTCACCCAGACACTTTAGCAAAACTCCTTCAGGAGTCTTCTTAAACAATTCATTTCCCATCAAGAAATATGATAAGGCTCGATACTTTACCTTTCTATCCGTGTCTGTCGAAGGATCTTTTAAATAATTTACAATTGGACTCCTCCAATCTATGTCTGCTAAAGAGTCTATATTTAAAACTTCGAACTCCTCTTTGTTAGTGTAATACGGTGAACTGACTTTTATCGAAATGTGCGGATAGCAAGAGTCGCCACCGACTTTTATTTTATCCAATTGGAAAGGCTAAAAGGACAGAAAAAACCTTTTAAATAAAAAACAGGGTTCGGGGAGTAATTATGCAAAGGGAAGGTGTAAGGCACCCTTTGCATCCATGGTTTTCCATGGGCTCTTAATTGCTTTGCTCTTTGTTTTCAGAAATGTAGAAGAAAAGAATATGGACTTTAGCTCGTAAATGAGCGTAGCCATTTTAAAGGTTTATGAGAAAGAATATGAAAAAGGTTTTTAGAGCAAGGCAAAACAATTAGGGGCAATTACCTTATAGTTTAAAAAAACAGTTCTTTTAGCCTTTCAGGATGAAAGGGTCTATCCATGCCATAAGAGGGCAGGAAGCCTTTCATTTGGAGGTTGAAGGGTCATCGAGAGTTCGTACGCCATAAGACTATCCCATGCCATAGAGAGGCAGGTAGTCTAAGGGAAGAACCAGAATAGCCTTTCGTAGGCAGCCAGAGGATACCTCAGCCTTTTCGCAGGCAAATTTCGAGGGTCGAGGTCATATTGGTGTGTCGAAGGCAGCATCATTAGGGTCGTATGACCTTTGTATTTATCGAGGCAGCATGGCTGAGGTATCCTCGTATTCGAGGGACATGGCTATTCTGCAAAAACACAAGGCAACAGGCAACTAGGTAACAGGCAACAAGGCAACAAAGAGGTTACCCCAAAAGCGTGCGTGGGTGCAACAATCATGTGATTATATTCAGGAAATTATCTTGTAATTAATTGTTCTAAGTTGATTACAGGCTTGCACTCCCTAAAATTACTAACCACAACAATTAATATTAATAATCAAAGCAATAAAGGGAAAGGGGAAAATGAAACCAGCGGGGGGAAAGGGAAATTGAAACCAGCGGGATAAACAGATTAATAAGTTTAGCACAAGTAATAATTGAGATCAGGGTTTAGGGTTACCGACTATTCGTAGCTTTGGCAATTGACAAACCCTGAAAAGGTGGGAAAAGTAGCAAGCAAAAATAGGGTGAGTGCATTATCAGTTCAGAGGTAAATACGACTAACCCTAATCGAAATAAAAGGATAAAAAGAAATTAAATTAAAATAAATAACTAGACACTTAGCTGTGCATTTGATCTGATATGGTTGGCAGTCGGAGGAAACCTCGGGGTTAACCCTAAAAAATGGCAAAGGCAAAGGCAGATAATAGATGTGAGTGTATGCGGAGTTCGAATGGTAAACCTTAAAATATAAGGAAACAAAATAGACTTAAAATTAAGTTGAATACTTAGCTTCGGATTTTGAAGGCGCGTAGTCGAAGTGTACTTGAAGAATAACCCTGAAAAAAAAAGCACACAAAACAAATATTTTCAGTGTATGGAATGATCGTCATAAACCCTTATTAGGGTGCAAATTAAATAAGAAAAAGAAAATAATTTAATTAATTATTGGTCTTGCGACCTAATTAATTAAATCGGGACGAGAGAATAAAATCGAGCATAACAGGTATTTTTAGGAATTTTTTAGAATAAAAACAAGATAAATATGAATTTTTGAATATATATATACATAATTAAATATAAATTACAATGAGAAAAAGAAAATAAATATAATTAAATAAAATAAATATATAATTAAGAAAATAAAATTATTATGAATAATATAAATAAATATAATAAATATATATTAATTAAATAAATAAGTATATGAAATAAATAAGATAAATAAATAAATAAATAAATTAAAAAAGTTTTTTTAGAAAATAAGTATAATTGTTTTATTATTATAAAGAAAAAAAATTAAATGATATATATATATATATATATATATATATATATATATATATATATATATATATAAATAAATAAAATAAAACATGTTATATAATTAAAAATAAAAAAAAATTGGAAAAAACTTAGCTTGGATCCTGTGTGGCACTCGCGTGAGGAACATGATGCGCCTGCGTTGCTTGGATCGTTGGATGGATCTAGAGATGGAACGAATGGAAGAGATGGCGAAGGTGCACACTAACGCGTGTTTCTTAACGCATAGAATCACTCTGGGATCCAAGAACTTTCGCGCGCCGGATTTTTAAAATCCCACCAATCAGACTGCACCACGCAGTCGTCTTCTTCACGAGGCCAATCTGCAACATACTTTTTACAGCGCTTTTTTGCCTGAAGCGCTATAAAAGACCATGCACCTCAAACTGAAAAATAGCGAATAGGGTTAAATGAATGCAGAAATTTGGCGCACCCTTACCGTTCAATTCGTATGGTCCTCGCGAACATGACCATGTGTAGCAACCTGCCTAAAAAATTAACTTTAGAGAGTCGCCACCTATTCTGAAGGGCGAATAGGAAACCCTACGCAGTTTAGAGATCGGGGTAAGATACTATATTCAGGTCGAGGGAAGGTGTTAGGCACCCTTAACCCTTTCCTAAGGTTTGCATTATAAAGATAAAGGTTTATGGCTAAAAAAATAAAGAAAGATGACAGGCAGTTAATAGGGTTAGGGCAAATAATTGAACATGATTAGAATATGGAGGAAGGGGACTCGCCTTGTTGCCAAGTGCCTACGTATCTCCTTATGGAGAATCAGAGTCAACGTAGTTCGGGGAAAGGTTGTACGCCTTAGAATTAGAATTGAAGATGTTTGAAATTGTTTGTGCTTTGAAAAGCGTTTTGAATCATTTAATTGATAAGGATGAAGATCCATGATCTAAGATTGTGGTTTTGAATGGTGTTTTAGGATGTGGGCGTACAACCCTGATTTGATTTTGTACTATTAACCGCAACGATCAATAGATTCGATCGCCATAGTCAACAGATTAGTAGTTGCATCGTTATCAATTTTAACCAATTGATTTGATTATTACTGATAACGAATTATGATATTTTTTAATAATTATGAATTGATTTGCATTGTTACCCCTCGCAATCGATTGATTCGATAAAGAAGAATAACAAATTTGAAGTTAGAAAAAAGGATTAATCATCACAACTAATAAGATAGTTGCAACCATTTAATCGAATATAATTGAATTGCATTTTAATTAAATAGAATTTTAATTAAAATTATTGTTGACCATAGCGATTAATCGATTTAATCGGCACGAACAACAAATTGGCATTTTAATATAAATATCACATAATAATTTATTTATAAAAATAAAATATTATTATTAATAAATATATTAAAAGAATTTAATTAAAACAATTATGTTAATTAAAATTAAATTAGTTTATTAGGGTTTTGATTCAGTGTGGTTGTTATTAGGGCCTATGTTATAGAGGATCAGATCTGGAGCGTTGGATTTGAATGGGTGGAGGATTAATGACCAGATGGAGAGGGCGCATGGTATTCTATAGGTGACGCACCTCATAGGATCAAGAAGCAAATATTCTGAAAAATAATGATGGAGAAGGGACTCGAACCCACGTCCCCCCACTCACAAGCGCACATGCTAGCCACTAGACCAAACACGCTATTGTGTTTGGAAAACGTTTCCATAATATCATATACAAAATAATAAAACCCTGGCTGACGCGCGCGCGAATTTTCAAACCACCCAATCTGGATGTGACAACACATCATCTTCTCCACAGAACCTGTAACAAACCTGCGATATTTGCTACGAAATTGCTACGGATTCGGTCGTAGCTAATACACCTGGAAAATAACGAATTGAACACATACGCATATAAACTCATTGCGACCCTCCCATTACCTTTGTTTGGGCTATACGAATTCATCCATGCATTCAATTTATTCTAATTTTATCCCTAGCTAAAAGCCCCAAATCAAAACCCTAAGAACTCGAATCGGCCTCCTATGGCGAAACCCGTTTTAGGCACACAAACTTCAAATAATCAAACCAGAAACAACCACGGCATCAAGATGAACCTAAATATGCAATTAGTTTTCAATGGGAGTACATGAATTGTTCAGTTCGACCAAGTTTTTGAAGCGACTTACTTGAGTAAACTGGAGGATATTCTGGGGTTGCTGATGTCGTGTGATGATCCCAATAGATTCAGAGAGTCCCAATGAACGTATAGCAATGCTTAAAAGCTCTTGATCATCCCCAATTCTTCAAATCCGAATCTGGGTTTTGAGTGAGATTTTGAGTTCTTGAACTTGGTTCTCTCCCTCGAATTTGCAACCCTTATTCGTGTGCACCACTTCAACTACTTATAGTGAATGAATTAGGTCTAAAAGAAAGGTCCAAAACTCCTTCAATCCATTCTTGCCATTCTTGTGAAAATTGATTTTATTTTTGAATAGTAAGCTACCATATTTGGCAAATATTGTGTCAATCTTCTCCATTTGATTTATGCACGAAAATATATTATTTTTGACCATTAATGTTAATTGGAAATAGTCAATATGGATCTTTTTTCACATAATACTTGATTTCCTTCAATTACATCATTTTATATCATTTTTAAATAAAATAAAAAAATCATATAAAATAAAATAAAAGGTGAAATTCGTGGCTTATGGTTTGGATATCTTGTGGATCAAGTTTGAGTCACAAAACATAGGCCCATTTGCAAAATATTCCAATTTGAACCCTCCTTTTTTCATATTTGGTCCTTCAAAATCACCCAACTTTGATCAAGCATATCTCACTCAATTTTTAAGCTATTAGGGAGTTCTAATACTTTTTGGAAACCTCAAAGTGTCCTCTACAAGCCACTTTGGAACATATTTTTCATTTGGAGCTTTTATCTTGATCATATCCTCACTGACAAAAAATTGCTTTTGAAGGGTGCCTGAAAATGACCTGTAATCTTTTGCACCGTATCTCTCAAATGAATCATTTCTAGCCCTGGCTTGTGAGAGACAAAGTTGTAGGGAATCCAATTTCCTTCAAAATAGGCTTTGAGTGGGGCATTCTTGATGTTCCCTATGAAAGTTATGCCCAGTCAAAGTTGGGTTGACTTTCTCCTAAGGAAACCCTAATTTGAACCTTTTTGTATTTGTTCATCTCTGAGTTTCTATTAATGGAATCATGATCAAGCTTTGATCAAATGATGGATATACATCCCCATACTTGTTGTGTGACCAATGGTTAGAAGTTTGGATCATGCCTTGACTTTGGATTTGGATCAGTTCATTGTAGATCTTGAGACTGTTTGAGCAGGTGACCTTTGGAGTAGTACCTTGACTTTTGCCATGGATTTAAATTAGATCACTATAAACCATACACCCTTGATTAGGAGCCTTATCTCATTGATCCCTCTTAGAGGAATCTCAAACCCTAGCCTTAGAAGGCTCTTGACTAGGAATGTAGCTTGAATGGAACCCTAGTCTTTGAATCTTTGTAAGTGAAGTAGATGGGGCAAATTTTGGGGTATGACACCATGGCGTTGATTGAACCAAATTTTACTTGTACAGAAAAGCCCTAAATTTAAGCAAGAACCCTAACAATGGCATATCACTCCAAACAATACAATAACACACCAAATTATCCAGAATCGATAAACACACCAAGATAAACAATAATATGCAATGGATTTTAAGTATTGATGCTTGTATGATGCAAATCGACACAAAATAAAAAGTGACAAACCGAAGGTTATAGGAGACAATTCGTGATGCTTCAAGACTCGATGATGATCTGGAATCGTTCAGTGATGATCAAGGAGCAAGTCTTGATCAATTGCAACACTTGAATCGGCCTAGAACTTCAAATTGACTCTTGAGTTTTTTGTGAAATTTTGGCTCGGATTTAAGGTTTCTTGAGGCAGAAAATCGTAACTCTTGTGCTATGGACCTGTTGTGCTCTTATAGGGGAAGCTTTAGGGTTGATAAAATTGAAGAGAATCCCTTTGAATCTTGAGATTGAATGTTGGAAAATTTGATTGGAAAAAGTTTCTAATTCTGGCCAATATTGATTCAATCTTCTCCCAATCTCTTATGCACGAAATTATATTGGATATGGGGTATAATTGGAGATTGGATTTGATCCTTTTGAGCTCTTGAATCAAATATTTGATTTTATCTTTATTTATTTGATTTTAATCCTTTTTTAATTGAATAAAAAATCATAATAAATTAAATAAATCACATAAATTCGTGGGAATTGATTCATGGGCTTTAGATGACTTGTGGATCAAGACTGAATCAAAAGATCTTGGGCCCATTTGCAAAAAATCCAAATTCTTTCACATTTTTCCCTCCAAAATATTCCAACTTTAACAAGACCTATCTCCCTCAATTTTTGAGGTATGGAGGAGTTCTGGGACTTTTTAGAAACCTTAGAGAGTCCTCTAACCAGTGTTCTTGGTCTCATATCAAAATAATTTTCCATGCTCCTTGTGTGTCCTTTTGAAAAAAGTGATTTTTTGTTGACTTTTGAAAAGGACCTATAATGTTTTAGTCCATATCTCTTAAATGAAGCATTTTTAGACTTGGCATGTGAGAGACAATTTTGTAGAGAATCAAATTTCCTTCAAAATGAGATATGGATGGAAAATTTCTGATGTTCCATGTGAGAGTTATGGCTGGTCAAAGTTCAGTTGACTTTCTCCTATACAAACCCTAATTTAGAAACTTTTTCGAATTGTTGATTTTTTATCTTTCCTTGATGAACCATGATCAATATTTGATAAAATGGTGAATGATACTTCAATATTAGGATCTTGACAAAAAATCAGGAGTTTTGACTTTACTTTGCCCACAGTTGACTTTTAGGTCAACCCAGTCGACTGTTGACTTTCTGAACATTTGAATGATCAATCCTTTAAGCTGAGACTTGATACTTGTCATAGAGGTAATGTGAGATACTTTGAGCCATATGGGATGTCTTGGAGCCATTGATTCATCGATTTTCCTTTGAACAAACCAAACCCTAGTTTCTGAGCCTTGTATAGGAGAATGTGTCTTGGAGCTTTATGTATTGATTTGAATTTGTATAAGAGAAATAGTATAGGCAAATTTTGGTGTATGACAGCTGCCCCTGTTCAATTTTCTTATATCTGAATATGTAGAGTGATTTGTGCGCAAGTCGGAGTCTGATGGTAGAAGAGGATTGAACACTAGAATACCCAAAAATTTGCCCTTGCTGAAGTAGGGACCTTTGTCGGAGATGGGCTTGAAGATGCCATCCAGGTGTATGATGGGGATGGGCTTAAAGATGCCATCCAGTAGGTCATGCATTAGATTATGTTTGAAGTGTTTTAGAAGTAGTTGTTTGAGTGTTGATCGTGTCATTACTGTTCGTAGTAGACGAGTTAGATCTTTGAGAGATGATCGTGTCAGTACCGTTCGTAATACCTGAATTAGATCTCGGAAAGATGATCATGTCTATACCGTTCGTGATGATAGAATTAGATCTCTTGTCGTGTCAGTACCGTTCGTAGTAACCGAATTAGACTTTAGAAGCAGTTGATCGTGTCCACACCATTCGTGATGATGGAATTAGATCTCTGAGAGTTGGTCGTGTCAGTACCGTTCGTAATACCTGAATTAGATCTTGGAAAGATGATCGTGTCTATACCGTTCGTGATGATAGAATTAGATCTATTTAAAGGCCGGTCGTGTCAGCACCGTTCGTGGTAACCGAATTAGAGCTTGGGGAGATAATCGTGTCTACATCGTTCGTGATGATAGAATTAGACGCTCTTGTCGTGTCAGCACCATTCGTAGTAACTGAATTAGACTTAGGGAATGATCGTGTCACCACCGTTCGTGGTAAATGAATTAGATCTCTGAAGGATGATCGTGTCTACACCGTTCGTGATGGTAGAATTAGATCTTTGAGAGTTGACCGTGTCAGTACCGTTCGTAGTAACTGAATTAGATCTTTGAAGATTGGAGATTTCGTTTATCTGTTTGTACCTGTATTCTGAAAAAGGTAAAGTTAATTTTTATGCAATGTCATGAAGCATGTGTTATGTAATGAGTCCCTCAAAATAAATGAGAAGCTTTGTATGTTATGCATGCGTTCATTATGAGGTAATGTATGCGATGTATGAATATGTGATATGTGAATATGATTTATGTTGTCTTGATTGAGAAACTAAATCTCCATGTCCTTGTAATTTTGTTGTCTGATCTTGTCTTAAAGATGCTCAGCTGGGGATTTATGATTTTTGTTTGGGGATGATCAGTAACTTGATGTACCCTGACTGGGGATAAGAGATATTGATAAGCCATGTTGGAGAAGAGCAAAGTTTTGGAGAATCGGTAGTGTTGAAGATGTAAACTCTGTTGGGGAGTCATGTCTTTGTCGGGACGAGTATGTTTGAAGATATCTTCTTGAGAATTGCTCTGTGGGGATATGATCTTGTGAAAACGGAGCTGTGGGAAGGCATGGATGCCTTGAACATTGCCCCCAGTATTATAGTAACTACCATTCCTGGATTTGATTAGGACACACCGCCGAGTATTGATCAAGATGTCAAACTGAACTTGCATAGATTTGCCCACGCTAGTGGGAACTTTTGAAAGATTCGCCTCGCGAGGACTTTATGAGATGTGTATTATGGGTGAGATGCCCCTAGTGCTTAGTATGATGCCCCCGACTGTTTGGCTTGAATCTTGACTGGATTGCCCCAGATTGATTGGGAAATAGTTTGAAATCCACTTGGGATGTATGCCTTTTTGGCATTTGAGAGATTCTTCGAATCTTGACTTGATTGCTCCAGATTGATTTGGGCAAAACATGCCATGCCCCTTGTATACGTAGGAGACATTGCTTCTTGGAGTAATCTTGTATGTCGGGATAACTTCGAGTCATTAGCCATACCATGTGCAAATTCTTCCTGATGCTAACATTTGAAATTACGTAGCAAAATATGTTTAATAATGAATTCATGAGATGCAATGCATACTGTGGACCTCCGTTTTTTTTCGGGCCATACCTCTGAGCGGGAGAGATACGTGAACTGACTCTTTTTTATCGCTTAATGCTTTCGCATTTTTGAAAATTCACAGAGTCGCCACCGACCTTTTATTTTATCCAATTAAGGAAAGGTTTATAAAAGAAACAGAAAAAAGACCTTTAAGAAATTCTGGGTAAGGGGGTAGGTTATACAAAGGGAAGGTGTTAGCACCCTTTGTATCCATGGTTATCCATGGGCTCTTAAGTTTGCTTAGCTCACTTGTTTTTCGATTACTTTTCAATTGCTTTAGAATGCTCATATGTGGTTTCAAATACCTTTGTAAATTGAATTTTGTAATGATCCTTGTGTGGATGTATACAAAATGTTTGTTTATCTTTCGAAAGATGTTTTGAAAAGAACGTTAACTTTGTAATGATCAGTGTTTGGATGTATACAAAGTATTGTCTTTTTGGAAAGTTTTGTTTTGAAAAACAACAGTGTATGAGAATTTTGTTTGTTTTGATTTGAGCAAGCAAACTAGGAGATCTACCCTGAGTTGTAAGGTCTTTATCCTTATTTCCTTTAAAAATCTATCCTTTCACCGGATACAAACAAAAGGTTCGATTTTGTACTCGAAACAGTGGAATTTTGACTTTGATTTTGAAAAGAATGAGAAGGGATTACCTTAAAAGGTGCAAGCGTGATTGTGTTTGGATTCAGATATTTTATCTTTGAAGTTAGTGATCTAACGGTTCAATTTTATCTTTGACATACACGCAGTTTATATTAGCTGGAAATTAAAATGCGGAAATGTAAAGTGCGGAAAGTAAATCTACGCTATTACATCGATTGTGCAGGAAATGTAAACTAGCCTATTTACATGATTTTGACATCCTATACATTTATCTAGGAATTTAAATTGCAAGAAAAATAAAAGGCATGTTTTTGGATTTTTTTTTATGATTGATTTTAATTATAATTAATGCATGATTAATTAAATTAAAATGAAGAAAAAAGATGAAAATATATTTAAACCTAGAATTTAAGTTTAAAATATGTACAAAATATTTGTCAATTAATTTTAAAACAAAACTAGTTTATAATATATAAACAATATTTTATATGTACAAAATTAGTTTATAATATATAAACAATATTTTATATAAAGAACAATTTTTTTTATGATTTTTGATTGGTTAGAATAATTAAAAAGCAAATGTATAAATATATACTAATTAATTATGCAAAATATTGAAATTTTGAAGAAAAATAAAATATTTTTATTTCAGAAAATAATATATTATTTTAGAAGTCTAAAAATATTTTTTGTGTATTTTTTGGATTTTTAAAACTATTTTTAATTAATTTTGCAAAGAAAATTAAAATAAAATAGAAAATAAAAGGATACTAATCAGATGTGGTTGATTGGAGAGTCCATGGTATGGACTGGCGTGTCAGGTGCGTTGGATGAGCTGGAAAGTGAATCTGAAGGCTCAGATATTGAGACACATGGCCATCAATACACCTGCAAAGCACTGGATTAGTGGAAAATTCAAAAGAACGCGCGCGCTGGCTGTCCAATGAGGTAGGGACACCTCATCATCTTCAACCTCTCGCTAGGACCTTTTACAGCGCTTTTATGAAAAGAGCGCTGTAATTGATGAGCTTCAGACCTGCAAAATAACGAATAGGGGTAAACCTAAAAATAAATTTGGCGCGACCTATCCATTCAACTCGTCTGATCCATACGAACTCAATGGTACCACTTAGATCCTCTAATTTTGCCTATTTCAGAAAGCCCTAATTTTGAGATTATGAACCCTAGAATGGTAACTTCGTGTGTAAGCGTCTAAAACTTAATTAAAGTTCCAGAAATGATCTACACACCACACCAAGTTCAAATATATGTCTACATCGTGCTAGATATGCTTGTGTTATGAGATACAAGTCAGTTTTAGTTTGAGCAAATCGTGACCTGTGTAGCTCGATTCAGTGAGGTTTAAGACTTGCAATTGATTGGAATAGTTTCAGTGGAGCTCAGAGATGATGTTTGAATGCTTAGTTTGTATTGAAATTGACTGAAATTAAAAATTCGAATTTGAAATTTCTTTGAAAAGTTTAAGTGGTTACAAGCATGGTACAAGCATAAGAATGGCTCTGATTTCTGTCTCTTTGATTGTGAAGTGTTATAGCCTTTATATAGACTATGTTGTGCTTAGAATTGAAGCCAAGAAGCATCTAGTTGCCTTTGTGGAATTCTTGATTTTTTTATATTAAAAACCTTTGAATTATTGACCAAGTCTTCTTCTCTTCAATGCTCTTGCCTTGCTCTTCAATTCTCTGCAGAAAATTAGAGATTCCTTGGGTGAGTCATGCTTGGATTGTAAGCTACCCATTATCCATTCATTTTTATTTTAATTTAATCTTAAAATAAGATAAAATTAAGCAAAAAATGGATAAAAAAAAGGTGTGGGCCTTGTCTTGGTCGTGGGAGGCCCATAATATTATGGAAATGATGTTTGAACCATGAAAACTTGGCCCCATTTGGAAAAAAAATACATTTTTGAGCCATGTTGATTTCATGCATTTTCCCAAAATTTAGCCAACTTCAACAAGGTGTAAATCCCTCAATTTTTGTGATATGAAGGAGATCTTGAACTTTTTGGAAACCTCAAAGAGTCCTATAACCAATGCCTTTGGTCTCATGTCAAAATAATTTTTGATGCTCCTTGTGTGTCCTTTTGAAAAAAGTGTCTTTTTGTTGACTTTGAAAATGACCTGTAATGTCTTTGGTCATATTTTTCAAATGGTGAATGCAATGACCATGGGATAAATTGCATTTGAAAGATAATTGAATTTCCTTCAAAATGGGATTTGGTTTGAATTTTTTGGATGAAGGATGAGAGAGTTATGATCAGTCAAAGTTGAGTTGACTTTTCAGGCAAAAACCCTAATTTTGAATCTTAGGGTTTTGTTGATTTTTGATCTTTCCTTGATGAATTATGATCATCCAATGATCAAATAATGAATCCTTTGACAAAATATGGACTTTGACAAAAAAATTCATTTTTGACTGTCTGTTGACTTTTTGGGTCAAACGGGTCGTCTGTTGACTGTTTGAGCTGCTGACGGTGCGTCTGAGTGAATTGAAGTTTGAAAATTTGTATGATGGTACTTTAAGATATATGGATGTGCATGAAATCCATTTGAGGTCTCAAAAGCTTGTTTCTCCTGTAAAAACAAGAAAACCCTAGTCAGGGACTGTTTATGTAGGAGACAGTTAAGCGTACCTGATTTTTGTGCAGTGTTGAGTCTCTGCTAATCGCGTGATATTCAGAAGACTTCTAGAACAAAAATCTTGGAATTTTGAATTGTAAAAGATTGATTTGATTGATGGTACAAAACACTGAGAATTGTACTGCCAGCAGTTTGGCTGTCAACTGACTGTTCAGGTATTGACGTAGCAGTTAGAGTGAAAAATCAACAGTCAAAGTTAATTTTCCTTTTTTTTGTTTTTGTTTTATGTGAAAGATTAAAGTTTATTTACATGACTTGTTAAAAAAAACACAGACATAATAAATAACTAATATTTACTGTACGCGAGCAAAATTACCGATAATAACCCTGAAAATCATTTAATGCACAGAAAAATGAATATTTGACTGGCAGAAAACACATAAAATATTATCTGAGTAATTAAGCAATATTATGACAAATAGTACAACATTTAATACTGACGGTACAAATATTACATACTATATTGAACAGTACGACGAATAAACGGTACATTTAAGAAATAAGAAATACGGCAAATTTTAAGAATGACGATTGATAACCCATGCTACAAATAGTAACATGTAGATGATTGGGAGCATAAGCATCCCAGGTCCACAGTGTTCCGGGCTATGTATACAGAAGAAAGACATGATCACCGTAGCAATGGTGATGACCATAAGAAAACACGTTTCCCACCGCTTCGCCATTTTGTCGGGAAAGAAGAAAGGATGGATTATGAAGTAGAAATTTGAGAGATGAATTAGAATTTGATGTGAGATTTTTATGAGAAAATGAGAGGTATTTATAGAGTGGAAAGAAAGATAGAGACGTTGGGGAATGATGTGATTCCGTACAAAAGGAGAATTTGAGTGGAAGTGAGATTTGAAAGAAAGTGTATGATAGTGTTGGGAAAAAGAGAGATGTAGAGAATAAAGTTAGGATTTGATTTTTGAAAAAGAGATTTGAAAAGATTTTTGAAAATAATGGAATATAGTACAAAAATTAGTGGGAAACAAAAGATAATAATAATCTGCTTGTTACCAGTACAGTCTGAGTTTCCTGATTCTGCGCCTGCAAAAAGATTTAACTCTGTACCAATTGTGTCAGTACTATTTATCTGTAAATAAATAAATAGCATGTGTGAAGTAATAAACAGTATTTGGCGTTTGCGTAAGAATAAATTCAACTGCAAGCCAAATCACTGTATAAGAAAAATTCTAAAAACTAAGTATTTCATATGTCAGGATATTTGTTGAAATAAAAATCCATGATTATATGTGACTCTTAATTTCCAGATTGGAGTTTTCTTGAAAAAAGATGCGGGCAAATTTTGGGGTATAACAGTTGCCCCTATTCAATCTTCTTAAACCTGAAGAGATTGTCTGAAATCTGAAGGTAGAAGATGATTGAATATTTAGATGCCCTGAAAATTTGCACTTACCTTGATCAGAAGAGATGTTGGAAGTTGCATTTGAATGTTGTCTGCGAAACGTTGTTGGCAGATTGAAACATTACCTGAGATGGGCTTTCAGATGCCACCTGGTAAATGTGTTGATGGTTTGTTCATCAGAATGAATCCATTGATTATATCTTGATGAAGGATTTGAAAGTCTTTGTGTTGACTGTTTCGGAACCGTCCAAGGTTACCGCTTTAAGTCTAGGAGGATGATTGCTACGGAACTTGTCCAAAGTTTTTCCGCTTTAGATTTTGATCATTGTGGAACCGTCTGAGGTATCAGCTTTAGATCTTTGATGTTAGATCGTTCTTGAACCGTCTGAGGTATCGACTTTAGATCTGCAATGTTAGATCGTTCTGGAACCGTCTGAGGTACCAACTTTAGATCTGTGATGCTAGATCGTTCTGGAACCGTCTGAGGTATCAACTGTTAGACGCTGGCCTAAAGATCTAGAGGGGGGGGTGAATAGATCTCTCTAAGTTTTTAAGGATTTTTCTACTGACTCGAGCGAAAGCGGTTCTGAATCGACTTGCGTCTATTCTGGACCGCTATTGCAAAGATCGTATGTGTTTCAAAACCAAAGAATAAGTGGAATTGATGGTGAAATAATATGATAGCTAACCAATACGTTTAACAACTGAAATTCAATTAACTTCTAGATTGACAACTTTGATTTGCAATGCAGTAAGATTGGATCAAGCAAAAACACAAACACTTGGTGCTTATAACCAATTATGAACAGAAAGTAAAAGAGAAAGTAAAAGCGACAAGAACACGATATTTGTTTAGGCAGTTCGTCGATCGTCCTCGCTACGACTACGTCTGCCCCCAATTCCAAATTGAAATTGGGTAATCTTTCATTAATGTTGAAAGTAGTATATACAAAGAAGATAACAAAGCGATAAACGATAAACCAATTATGTCGATCCTTTGAATCTTCTTCCCCCTTAATCTTGAGCCAGATCAAGGTTATCCAAGAGCTTCACTTTGATTCCCTTCTGCAGTGTCTTGATTCCTTGAACTCCCCGTTCCTCAATCGTTACACTCAGCCGAATCCTCAATGAACGCCTCTTGATAAAAACCCCCAAGAACCACCCGTCGTGGAGGACAAAACCCGCAGATTTTATTCACCAACAAACCCCACAGACCTTCACCCACTAGGAATCTTCAATTCCGTTCCATGGACGTTATCGAACTCATCACTAACCCGCAACGCAAGAATGATTATGTGTAATTGTGTTGGAGATGATGAAGAACGAAGATGAGAAGCGTTTGTGTATCTTTCAGTCGTTGGTGTTGATTGAATAATTACCCTTGCACAATATATATGATTGCATAACAGTTAGAACCAAGAAAAACTGATTTTTGAACTTTCTTGATCAGTTAGGTCGACCACTTGTAGTGCTTAGGTCGACCTAACAGAGCTTGCAGAATTTTTCTCCCAGTTAGGTCGACCTGTTGAAGGAGTAGGTCGACCAGAATCCTTTTCTGATGCATTCTGGGGACTTTTTCACAGATCAGGTCGACCTAGTTGCCATGTAGGTCGACCTAGCAGACTGATGTGAAGATTTCTTCATTTTGAGTCGACCTAAATGGTCTGTGAGTCGACCTAGCAGAGGTATATGGATTTTCCTTCATTTTAGGTCGACCTAGGTTGATAGTAGGTCGACCTAACTGCTGATTTTCTGCATTTTTCATGTCCAGCTTGTGTTGAGTCGACTTATATGCCAAGTGGATCACCTTGTGCTTGCTTTCATGAGTGATCAAATTTCTCCTTGTTGTTTGAATGCTCATTTGAGTTTGCCATAAATCAAAAACATCTTTGAGTGTAATCTTGTATTCACAAACTCCCCCTTTTTGATGATGGCAAACCAATACTCAAGAGCTTTGGTAGTAAGTGGCAAGGACTCAAAAGACTCCCCCGTACATCCAGCATCTCTCTCAACAAAGCTCCCCCGTACACTCAGCAGCTATCTCCCCCTTTGTCAACATCAAAAAGAGAAAACAGGAGAAGAGTAACAAGAGAAACAAGAAAAATAAAGAATACCGGTAGTCATAGAGATAGATAACACATAAAAGGTGAAATCATAAGGGCTAATCATGTTTTAAAGCAAGCCAACAACATACATAGTAGTTCAAGAGAATTATAAAAGAGAACATAGAGTGCTACATCATATTAATGTTTTTAACAACAGAACAAAACAACAGAAACTTAATGGCATGAAATGCAATGAAATGATGATATGATGAACGATATGTCCTAACGCCTGCCCCTTCTTCCTCTTCCTCTTTGAAATGTGTGAGGTCGATCTTCTTCAACCTGTTCCAACAAATCCAGCACCGACATGTTAAGAGTGTTGAAGCTTTGGCTGATGTTAGCATGACGATGCAATGCCGTTTCCTCAAACTGATTCTGCCTCAATATGGAGTTGGATGCAAACGTCTCAAAATCGTTCCTTTGTTCCTGAACCAAGCCGTACAGAGATTGGTATTGCCGTTGTTGTTCCTCATATCTATCTTGTTGAAGCTGCTGCATGGTTTGAAATTGAAGCTGTTGAGTTTCAAAGTTCTGCTGTTGTTGAAGTTGCATTACTTCAAGCATAGATATTATGTTGGATTGATCAGGAGGAGGTGGAGCAGTGTATCCCCAAGGGATATCCTCTTGTTGTGGCGGAACATATCTCCAATTTGCATCTGTGTCATGAGCTGCGTCTTCCATGGTATGATCCTCCTCATTTGCTATTTCTTGATCGTTTCCCTCTTCCTCATTTCCTACATTGTTTCCAAACTCCGTAGGATCGTCATAGTTGTAGATAACCTTCCCTGTTCCTTTTTGAATGAGATAATAAGTCTTCCTCACAGGATTCCAATGATATCCCATAAGAGTCAAGGTGGTTTGTGAGAATTCCTGGGATTGATGTACGCGAGTGTAGTGTAAGTGATCAAGTCGCATACCAAAGTGATTGACAATTGTTTGAATGATTGAACCATAGCATAGGGCTGTAGTTTTCTGTTTGACTTCATGAAACTTAGCAGCAAGGAAGTGAGGCCAGTGTAAACGCGTTCTGTTTTGCAGCAGATACATGAGCACCACTTCATTTCTTTCAATTCTCGAATATCCTCCAGCCCTTGGTCTAATGATTCTTGAGATTACCCAGTTCAAGAGTCTAGGATCTCGCTTCAAATGACCAGCTGTTATTGTTTCATTTGGTCTATCAAATACGGAAGGATCTTTGAGGATTGACTTCATGTAGGCCTCATGATCATAGTTTCCCGGTACATCCCCGTCTACCATACGGAGTTCATCACCAACGATTGTCAGACCAAAAATACTAATCCAGACCCGTTTGTCAACAACATGCGATCTAGATCCCATTTTGAAACGGAAGTTACAACCGTCTCCTTTTGTAAATCCTGCATAGAAAGCCCTAACGGTATTCTCACAGTACGGGGTATCACATTGCAATAAGGGATGAATATTTTGATGTTCAATTAACGCAGCGACATCAGGGATATTCATGTTTTCGACAAGATTTGGATCATAAGTGTATTGCTTAACAATTTTCCTTTTCATTTGCCACTTCTCAAAGTTTTCTCTACAATCAGGATGAACAAGAGCACTTACCGGTTGAGATGATGAACTGGAAGCAATTTCCTTTCCTTTTCTTGATTTTGGAGGCATGATTGGAGGTGCTTTGAGTGAGAGAGGGAAGATTTTTGACAGTTTAGAGTTTGAGGAATTAGGGTTAGCCGTACCAAAAGGGATGAGAATGAGAGGGAATGCAAGAATGGAATGCTTTGAATGCATGACATTGGGTTGGGTCGACCTAACAGGCCCAAATATGGAAAAGTTTACGCAGTAGGTCGACCTAAAGTGAAGCTGGGTCGACCTAACAGAAGTAACAATACAAATAACCAAATTAGGTCGACCTAATTTGTGAGTAGGTCGACGCAACTGGCCCTTTTTGGTTTTTCTAAAGAACCTTCTTATGTAGGTCGACTCAAATACAGGGTAGGTCGACCTAAGTTGCTTTCAATGATGAAAATGCCTTGGAAATGTTTCTATATGATGTATTTTTGTTTTGTCATTTGCTTGAATGCACAACCATTGTATGTTATGAATGAAATGATGAACACATATACATAAGTATTTGAGAAGAGTAGATAAGAACACATGAAGTCACTATAAGCATGTTAATTGATAGCATATTATAGAATCAATGAAATTTTTGGAAGTGAACAATGTGCATGTTACCGCTTTCTTAATATGTAGGTGTTCTGTCTTCATTGTGTGACACCCTCTTGTTAAGTGTCGATCTTTTGGTTTTCAGTCTTCATAGATGACATATCAAGAGAGATATGCCTTCTTTTATGTGTCTTGAACATCCTTTATCAATGGAATCGTCAACTATCAATGATGTCAAGACACTTTTCCTGCAAAATTAATTTAGAGTGGAAGGTCCCCAATCTTCATTGGGTCCTGGATGGTGAGTACACAATTTGTTGCACTTAGGCAACCATTGAAATACTCCTTTAGGAACTAAAATTCTCCTAAATTTGCATTTTTCAATGGTATGTCCCTTTTTGCAACAATAATGACAGGTAATATGATGAGAATATGGAGTTTTGCTAGTTGATACTTTTGGTACAAAAGTGTATTTACTATATAAAGGAGTATACGATCTTTTGAACTTGTTTGGATCAACCGCAAAAGTCACTTTTGGTTGTAGAGCCTTGTCTAACTTGGCTTTTAGATCTCTTACTTCTTTTTGCCAAATGTGACATGTCTCACAACCAAACCATGATGTAGGATCTAATTCAACTTTGTCCTTTTGAATGTCTAGCATAGATTGTTTTAAAGCTTCCATATCCCTTTCGGTTTTCTCAACTTTTGATTCAAGGTATGAAAAAATTTTCTTATTTGAGGCCAAAAGTTTGAAAGCTTTAATTGCATCTCTATGTAATTCTTCAAAAGCAAGTTTTAGTTGAGAATGAGATACCTTATCTACAAGTTCAGGTTTAAGATGACTTACAGCTTTCTTTTTCTTGTTTTGATGAGCCATGAGACATAGGTTTGCTGATTCTTCTTCATCGCTTGACGAGCTTTCACTAGATGAATCACTTTCCCATGCTATGTAAGCTCTTTTAGATTTGTTATGACCTTTGCTTTGGTTCTTCTCCTTTTCTTTCTTAAGGTATGGACAATCCGGTTTGTAGTGACCGGCTTTCCCACAATTGAAGCAAAGACCTTTGATCTTTCCTTTGTTGTCGTCATCTTGTTTGAACATGTTTGATTGCTTTCTATAGTTGATCAATCCTTTGTCGGAATGTTTTGCTCCATTTTTCTTTAGATATTTGTTGTATCTTCGCACAAACAGTCCCATTTCCTCATCATCGGAGTCTTCGTCATCACTTGTGTCACTATCCTTTGGCTCTCGTTTTGAGGTCTTGGAGCTCGAAGCTTTTAGAGCTATTGACTTCTTCTCTACCTCTTTCTCCATGTTCTTTTCTTTCTTTGTCCTCTTCTCATGCATGTCAAGGCATTTAAGATGCTGTTCATGTTCCTCTAGTTTACCAAAGAGAGTGGTAATGTCTAAAGTGTTGAGATCATTTGCTTCCTTAATTGCTGTAACTTTGGGCTGCCATTCCCTGTTCAAACACCTTAAGATTTTGTTAGTAGCAACTGCATTGGAAACCGGTCTATCAAGAGAATTTAATCGATTTTTCAGGTGAACGAATCTTTTCTGCATGCTTTCGATGGTTTCACCATCTTCCATGTGGAAAAGTTCGAACTCTTGAGTTAACGTATTGATCCTAGCTAGTTTGACATCATCCGTTCCCTCGTGGGCAACTTGCAATGTGTCCCACATAGCTTTAGCTGATCTACAATGGGAAACGCGATAGTATTCATCAACTCCTAGAGCTGAGATTAGAATGTTTCTCGCTTTCCAATCGTATGCATATTTCTTTTCATCTTCAGCATTCCAAGTATCTTCTGGTTTTGGAACAACTGCACCAGCTGCATTTGTCATAGTGATCTGAAATGGACCATTGACAATAGCTGTCCAGATGTTCCTATCAATTGCATTGATATGGACACACATACAATCCTTCCAATAGCCGTAGTTTTCTCCGTTGAAAACTGGAGCTCTATTATGAGCCCCTTTAGGTCCAGAAGCCATCTTTCCAATAAGTGTTTCACGTAGCACGGAATAAACCAGAGCTCTGATACCACTTGTTAGACGCTGGCCTAAAGATCTAGAGGGGGGGGGTGAATAGATCTCTCTAAGTTTTTAAGGATTTTTCTACTGACTCGAGCGAAAGCGGTTCTGAATCGACTTGCGTCTATTCTGGACCGCTATTGCAAAGATCGTATGTGTTTCAAAACCAAAGAATAAGTGGAATTGATGGTGAAATAATATGATAGCTAACCAATACGTTTAACAACTGAAATTCAATTAACTTCTAGATTGACAACTTTGATTTGCAATGCAGTAAGATTGGATCAAGCAAAAACACAAACACTTGGTGCTTATAACCAATTATGAACAGAAAGTAAAAGAGAAAGTAAAAGCGACAAGAACACGATATTTGTTTAGGCAGTTCGTCGATCGTCCTCGCTACGACTACGTCTGCCCCCAATTCCAAATTGAAATTGGGTAATCTTTCATTAATGTTGAAAGTAGTATATACAAAGAAGATAACAAAGCGATAAACGATAAACCAATTATGTCGATCCTTTGAATCTTCTTCCCCCTTAATCTTGAGCCAGATCAAGGTTATCCAAGAGCTTCACTTTGATTCCCTTCTGCAGTGTCTTGATTCCTTGAACTCCCCGTTCCTCAATCGTTACACTCAGCCGAATCCTCAATGAACGCCTCTTGATAAAAACCCCCAAGAACCACCCGTCGTGGAGGACAAAACCCGCAGATTTTATTCACCAACAAACCCCACAGACCTTCACCCACTAGGAATCTTCAATTCCGTTCCATGGACGTTATCGAACTCATCACTAACCCGCAACGCAAGAATGATTATGTGTAATTGTGTTGGAGATGATGAAGAACGAAGATGAGAAGCGTTTGTGTATCTTTCAGTCGTTGGTGTTGATTGAATAATTACCCTTGCACAATATATATGATTGCATAACAGTTAGAACCAAGAAAAACTGATTTTTGAACTTTCTTGATCAGTTAGGTCGACCACTTGTAGTGCTTAGGTCGACCTAACAGAGCTTGCAGAATTTTTCTCCCAGTTAGGTCGACCTGTTGAAGGAGTAGGTCGACCAGAATCCTTTTCTGATGCATTCTGGGGACTTTTTCACAGATCAGGTCGACCTAGTTGCCATGTAGGTCGACCTAGCAGACTGATGTGAAGATTTCTTCATTTTGAGTCGACCTAAATGGTCTGTGAGTCGACCTAGCAGAGGTATATGGATTTTCCTTCATTTTAGGTCGACCTAGGTTGATAGTAGGTCGACCTAACTGCTGATTTTCTGCATTTTTCATGTCCAGCTTGTGTTGAGTCGACTTATATGCCAAGTGGATCACCTTGTGCTTGCTTTCATGAGTGATCAAATTTCTCCTTGTTGTTTGAATGCTCATTTGAGTTTGCCATAAATCAAAAACATCTTTGAGTGTAATCTTGTATTCACAAACTCCCCCTTTTTGATGATGGCAAACCAATACTCAAGAGCTTTGGTAGTAAGTGGCAAGGACTCAAAAGACTCCCCCGTACATCCAGCATCTCTCTCAACAAAGCTCCCCCGTACACTCAGCAGCTATCTCCCCCTTTGTCAACATCAAAAAGAGAAAACAGGAGAAGAGTAACAAGAGAAACAAGAAAAATAAAGAATACCGGTAGTCATAGAGATAGATAACACATAAAAGGTGAAATCATAAGGGCTAATCATGTTTTAAAGCAAGCCAACAACATACATAGTAGTTCAAGAGAATTATAAAAGAGAACATAGAGTGCTACATCATATTAATGTTTTTAACAACAGAACAAAACAACAGAAACTTAATGGCATGAAATGCAATGAAATGATGATATGATGAACGATATGTCCTAACGCCTGCCCCTTCTTCCTCTTCCTCTTTGAAATGTGTGAGGTCGATCTTCTTCAACCTGTTCCAACAAATCCAGCACCGACATGTTAAGAGTGTTGAAGCTTTGGCTGATGTTAGCATGACGATGCAATGCCGTTTCCTCAAACTGATTCTGCCTCAATATGGAGTTGGATGCAAACGTCTCAAAATCGTTCCTTTGTTCCTGAACCAAGCCGTACAGAGATTGGTATTGCCGTTGTTGTTCCTCATATCTATCTTGTTGAAGCTGCTGCATGGTTTGAAATTGAAGCTGTTGAGTTTCAAAGTTCTGCTGTTGTTGAAGTTGCATTACTTCAAGCATAGATATTATGTTGGATTGATCAGGAGGAGGTGGAGCAGTGTATCCCCAAGGGATATCCTCTTGTTGTGGCGGAACATATCTCCAATTTGCATCTGTGTCATGAGCTGCGTCTTCCATGGTATGATCCTCCTCATTTGCTATTTCTTGATCGTTTCCCTCTTCCTCATTTCCTACATTGTTTCCAAACTCCGTAGGATCGTCATAGTTGTAGATAACCTTCCCTGTTCCTTTTTGAATGAGATAATAAGTCTTCCTCACAGGATTCCAATGATATCCCATAAGAGTCAAGGTGGTTTGTGAGAATTCCTGGGATTGATGTACGCGAGTGTAGTGTAAGTGATCAAGTCGCATACCAAAGTGATTGACAATTGTTTGAATGATTGAACCATAGCATAGGGCTGTAGTTTTCTGTTTGACTTCATGAAACTTAGCAGCAAGGAAGTGAGGCCAGTGTAAACGCGTTCTGTTTTGCAGCAGATACATGAGCACCACTTCATTTCTTTCAATTCTCGAATATCCTCCAGCCCTTGGTCTAATGATTCTTGAGATTACCCAGTTCAAGAGTCTAGGATCTCGCTTCAAATGACCAGCTGTTATTGTTTCATTTGGTCTATCAAATACGGAAGGATCTTTGAGGATTGACTTCATGTAGGCCTCATGATCATAGTTTCCCGGTACATCCCCGTCTACCATACGGAGTTCATCACCAACGATTGTCAGACCAAAAATACTAATCCAGACCCGTTTGTCAACAACATGCGATCTAGATCCCATTTTGAAACGGAAGTTACAACCGTCTCCTTTTGTAAATCCTGCATAGAAAGCCCTAACGGTATTCTCACAGTACGGGGTATCACATTGCAATAAGGGATGAATATTTTGATGTTCAATTAACGCAGCGACATCAGGGATATTCATGTTTTCGACAAGATTTGGATCATAAGTGTATTGCTTAACAATTTTCCTTTTCATTTGCCACTTCTCAAAGTTTTCTCTACAATCAGGATGAACAAGAGCACTTACCGGTTGAGATGATGAACTGGAAGCAATTTCCTTTCCTTTTCTTGATTTTGGAGGCATGATTGGAGGTGCTTTGAGTGAGAGAGGGAAGATTTTTGACAGTTTAGAGTTTGAGGAATTAGGGTTAGCCGTACCAAAAGGGATGAGAATGAGAGGGAATGCAAGAATGGAATGCTTTGAATGCATGACATTGGGTTGGGTCGACCTAACAGGCCCAAATATGGAAAAGTTTACGCAGTAGGTCGACCTAAAGTGAAGCTGGGTCGACCTAACAGAAGTAACAATACAAATAACCAAATTAGGTCGACCTAATTTGTGAGTAGGTCGACGCAACTGGCCCTTTTTGGTTTTTCTAAAGAACCTTCTTATGTAGGTCGACTCAAATACAGGGTAGGTCGACCTAAGTTGCTTTCAATGATGAAAATGCCTTGGAAATGTTTCTATATGATGTATTTTTGTTTTGTCATTTGCTTGAATGCACAACCATTGTATGTTATGAATGAAATGATGAACACATATACATAAGTATTTGAGAAGAGTAGATAAGAACACATGAAGTCACTATAAGCATGTTAATTGATAGCATATTATAGAATCAATGAAATTTTTGGAAGTGAACAATGTGCATGTTACCGCTTTCTTAATATGTAGGTGTTCTGTCTTCATTGTGTGACACCCTCTTGTTAAGTGTCGATCTTTTGGTTTTCAGTCTTCATAGATGACATATCAAGAGAGATATGCCTTCTTTTATGTGTCTTGAACATCCTTTATCAATGGAATCGTCAACTATCAATGATGTCAAGACACTTTTCCTGCAAAATTAATTTAGAGTGGAAGGTCCCCAATCTTCATTGGGTCCTGGATGGTGAGTACACAATTTGTTGCACTTAGGCAACCATTGAAATACTCCTTTAGGAACTAAAATTCTCCTAAATTTGCATTTTTCAATGGTATGTCCCTTTTTGCAACAATAATGACAGGTAATATGATGAGAATATGGAGTTTTGCTAGTTGATACTTTTGGTACAAAAGTGTATTTACTATATAAAGGAGTATACGATCTTTTGAACTTGTTTGGATCAACCGCAAAAGTCACTTTTGGTTGTAGAGCCTTGTCTAACTTGGCTTTTAGATCTCTTACTTCTTTTTGCCAAATGTGACATGTCTCACAACCAAACCATGATGTAGGATCTAATTCAACTTTGTCCTTTTGAATGTCTAGCATAGATTGTTTTAAAGCTTCCATATCCCTTTCGGTTTTCTCAACTTTTGATTCAAGGTATGAAAAAATTTTCTTATTTGAGGCCAAAAGTTTGAAAGCTTTAATTGCATCTCTATGTAATTCTTCAAAAGCAAGTTTTAGTTGAGAATGAGATACCTTATCTACAAGTTCAGGTTTAAGATGACTTACAGCTTTCTTTTTCTTGTTTTGATGAGCCATGAGACATAGGTTTGCTGATTCTTCTTCATCGCTTGACGAGCTTTCACTAGATGAATCACTTTCCCATGCTATGTAAGCTCTTTTAGATTTGTTATGACCTTTGCTTTGGTTCTTCTCCTTTTCTTTCTTAAGGTATGGACAATCCGGTTTGTAGTGACCGGCTTTCCCACAATTGAAGCAAAGACCTTTGATCTTTCCTTTGTTGTCGTCATCTTGTTTGAACATGTTTGATTGCTTTCTATAGTTGATCAATCCTTTGTCGGAATGTTTTGCTCCATTTTTCTTTAGATATTTGTTGTATCTTCGCACAAACAGTCCCATTTCCTCATCATCGGAGTCTTCGTCATCACTTGTGTCACTATCCTTTGGCTCTCGTTTTGAGGTCTTGGAGCTCGAAGCTTTTAGAGCTATTGACTTCTTCTCTACCTCTTTCTCCATGTTCTTTTCTTTCTTTGTCCTCTTCTCATGCATGTCAAGGCATTTAAGATGCTGTTCATGTTCCTCTAGTTTACCAAAGAGAGTGGTAATGTCTAAAGTGTTGAGATCATTTGCTTCCTTAATTGCTGTAACTTTGGGCTGCCATTCCCTGTTCAAACACCTTAAGATTTTGTTAGTAGCAACTGCATTGGAAACCGGTCTATCAAGAGAATTTAATCGATTTTTCAGGTGAACGAATCTTTTCTGCATGCTTTCGATGGTTTCACCATCTTCCATGTGGAAAAGTTCGAACTCTTGAGTTAACGTATTGATCCTAGCTAGTTTGACATCATCCGTTCCCTCGTGGGCAACTTGCAATGTGTCCCACATAGCTTTAGCTGATCTACAATGGGAAACGCGATAGTATTCATCAACTCCTAGAGCTGAGATTAGAATGTTTCTCGCTTTCCAATCGTATGCATATTTCTTTTCATCTTCAGCATTCCAAGTATCTTCTGGTTTTGGAACAACTGCACCAGCTGCATTTGTCATAGTGATCTGAAATGGACCATTGACAATAGCTGTCCAGATGTTCCTATCAATTGCATTGATATGGACACACATACAATCCTTCCAATAGCCGTAGTTTTCTCCGTTGAAAACTGGAGCTCTATTATGAGCCCCTTTAGGTCCAGAAGCCATCTTTCCAATAAGTGTTTCACGTAGCACGGAATAAACCAGAGCTCTGATACCACTTGTTAGACGCTGGCCTAAAGATCTAGAGGGGGGGGGTGAATAGATCTCTCTAAGTTTTTAAGGATTTTTCTACTGACTCGAGCGAAAGCGGTTCTGAATCGACTTGCGTCTATTCTGGACCGCTATTGCAAAGATCGTATGTGTTTCAAAACCAAAGAATAAGTGGAATTGATGGTGAAATAATATGATAGCTAACCAATACGTTTAACAACTGAAATTCAATTAACTTCTAGATTGACAACTTTGATTTGCAATGCAGTAAGATTGGATCAAGCAAAAACACAAACACTTGGTGCTTATAACCAATTATGAACAGAAAGTAAAAGAGAAAGTAAAAGCGACAAGAACACGATATTTGTTTAGGCAGTTCGTCGATCGTCCTCGCTACGACTACGTCTGCCCCCAATTCCAAATTGAAATTGGGTAATCTTTCATTAATGTTGAAAGTAGTATATACAAAGAAGATAACAAAGCGATAAACGATAAACCAATTATGTCGATCCTTTGAATCTTCTTCCCCCTTAATCTTGAGCCAGATCAAGGTTATCCAAGAGCTTCACTTTGATTCCCTTCTGCAGTGTCTTGATTCCTTGAACTCCCCGTTCCTCAATCGTTACACTCAGCCGAATCCTCAATGAACGCCTCTTGATAAAAACCCCCAAGAACCACCCGTCGTGGAGGACAAAACCCGCAGATTTTATTCACCAACAAACCCCACAGACCTTCACCCACTAGGAATCTTCAATTCCGTTCCATGGACGTTATCGAACTCATCACTAACCCGCAACGCAAGAATGATTATGTGTAATTGTGTTGGAGATGATGAAGAACGAAGATGAGAAGCGTTTGTGTATCTTTCAGTCGTTGGTGTTGATTGAATAATTACCCTTGCACAATATATATGATTGCATAACAGTTAGAACCAAGAAAAACTGATTTTTGAACTTTCTTGATCAGTTAGGTCGACCACTTGTAGTGCTTAGGTCGACCTAACAGAGCTTGCAGAATTTTTCTCCCAGTTAGGTCGACCTGTTGAAGGAGTAGGTCGACCAGAATCCTTTTCTGATGCATTCTGGGGACTTTTTCACAGATCAGGTCGACCTAGTTGCCATGTAGGTCGACCTAGCAGACTGATGTGAAGATTTCTTCATTTTGAGTCGACCTAAATGGTCTGTGAGTCGACCTAGCAGAGGTATATGGATTTTCCTTCATTTTAGGTCGACCTAGGTTGATAGTAGGTCGACCTAACTGCTGATTTTCTGCATTTTTCATGTCCAGCTTGTGTTGAGTCGACTTATATGCCAAGTGGATCACCTTGTGCTTGCTTTCATGAGTGATCAAATTTCTCCTTGTTGTTTGAATGCTCATTTGAGTTTGCCATAAATCAAAAACATCTTTGAGTGTAATCTTGTATTCACATCAACTTTAGATCTGCGATGTTAGATCGTTCTGGAACCGTCTGAGGTATCGACTTTAGATCTGCAATGTCTATTTTTGAGTTGGTAAGTGATCAGAATGAATCTTCGGCTTGATTATATCTGAGAGAACCGTTCATGGAATTCAGGTGAGCATTGCATGTGATTGAGAACATCTTTGTTGAAGATATCCGTCTACCTGAAAAATCAAGTTAGTGATATGCAATGTTTATGATGCATGTAAATGTGAGATATTCCCAAAGAAATATGCATGTGATGTTGTGTATGAATATGCGCATGATGCATGATGTATGATGTATGATGTATGATGTATGATGTATGAATGTATGAATGTATGAATGTGTGAATGTGAATATGAATGTGTGATGTATGAATATGATGTCAAGCTTCTATTTGGGAAAATAAATTTCCGTCAGTCATCTTGATATGACTATATTGTGATTGTTGATGATCTTTTGTCTTGTTTGAGTACCCTCGGCTGGGGAAATTCTTTGAGAACCACGGTACTCTGTTGAATGACCTTTGACTATCACTTGGGAATGAAAGGTAGCTGGAAGTTCTGATGCCCTTTCAAGTGGGAATGAGGAAGATGCATAATCCTCCGATGCACTATCTGACCAAGTCCGGGTGCGGGGATCACACCTTCTGAAGATAGTAATCTGGAACAACCCTGCTGGGGGATAAGACTTCTTTTGAAGAGAAAATCTTTTTGAGGAATTTGCTGAGAAATGTGTTTCTCTTGGGGATTTTCTTCTGATGGAATGATGTCCAGATAATTGGGACATTTCCTGAATGCTATTCCTGTTTTTCCTGGTAAACATCAATCATATTCAAATGCACATGCTCATTCAAAATTATCATTGGGACGTTTACGTATTCAAAACAGAAAAAGTGAAAATAGTGATTTTGAGCCTAAGCTGCATTGATTTTTGAAAAAGAGCCATGATAGGCTGATTCGCACAGGGAGACAACAATCCTAGAAGTAGGAAATTGTCAGAAAGCTTTGGAAAATATTTATAAAGATAAATAGCTATGTGAAAACAATCCAGTCAAGTTTCAACTCTGCTATTGCCAATCTGTCTTCGAGCATCTCATCCCTCACTTGTTGGAAGAAAGTGATTGGACTGATCGGTGTCTTTGAGGTGTTGAATCTTGATGGTGAGTAGGCAGTTGAACGGAACATAGTTGTATGCTTCATTCCCTAACTTTTGCCTAGGCTGCCCTTTCAGGTTTTCAGCCTACCGGGATAGTATTCGTTTAGTCTCTAATTTTTTCCTGGACCGCCCTTTCGGGTTTTCAATCCACCGAGACGCTCATTTTTTGCCTAAGTTGCCCTTTCAGGTTTTCAACTTAGCGAGCTGTTTTTTCTTTTTAAGCGAAGTACTTTTTGACTATGTCAGCATTCACAGGGTGTGGGAAATCCTCGCCATCCATGGTGGTAAGCAACATGGCTCCGCCGGAGAATATTTTCTTGATTACGAATGGTCCCTCGTAGGTGGGAGTCCATTTGCCTCTGGGATCACTTTGTGGTAAGATGATGCGTTTGACAACCAAGCCACCAGTTTGGTATGCTTGACTTTTGACTTTTTTGTTGAAGGCTTTGATCATACGCTTTTGGTATAGCTGACCATGACAAATAGCTGCGAGCCTTTTCTCATCAATCAAGTTTATCTGGTCCAACCGTGTTTGAATCCAATCGTCTTCGTCTAGATTGGCTTCTTTCATAATCCTTAGGGAAGGAATCTGAATTTCGATTGGAAGAACTGCCTCCATACCATAGACTAAGGAGAATGGAGTTGCCCCTGTTGAAGTACGCGCAGATGTGCGATAACCATGAAGAGCAAAAGGTAACATCTCATGCCAGTCTTTGTAGGTTACTGTCATTTTTTGTATGATTTTCTTGATGTTCTTGTTGGCAGCTTCCACCGCGCCGTTCATCTTTGGTCGATATGGAGAAGAATTATGATGTTTGATCTTGAACTGTGTGCAAAGTTCAGTAATCATTCTGTTGTTTAGATTTGTGCCATTGTCCGTGATAATCCGTTCAGGGATGCCGTACCGACAAATGAGATTGTATATGATGAACCGGGCCACCACATTTTTGGTGACAGAAGCAAATGAAGTTGCTTCTACCCACTTTGTGAAGTAGTCAATAGCGACCAGTATAAAGCGATGTCCGTTGGAGGCAGTAGGTTTGATTTCTCCAATCATATCAATACCCCACATTG